>NC_058081.1:704850291-705150291 GCF_014858855.1 Bufo gargarizans
GCTTATACACTATAGCTGTACAGGGGGCAGAATCGCACAGGACGTGACGTGTGCAGGAGGTCTAACATACAATGAGATGTCTGAGTTATGTGATAAAATAAGAAAAGAGGTGACTTTCATAAACTCTGATGTGGCCATCAATGGCATACAATAGATAGTAATGATGGCTGCATTACTGGAGAGCACCAACTGCCATCATGCATAGTGCGGAGACACAGAGGACCAACACCAGGTGTCATGGTGTGGGGGCGTCATTAGCTACCATTGACATTGACCAGTCTTTGGTATATCCAAGACATCATGGGACCAGTCCTACTGCCTTTTCGGCTCAGTTAGGAGACGTGGTGTCCAACAAGATAATGTCCTAACATCCGTGCACACACTGCCCACACTACACAATGTGCTCCCCCGGCAGCCTGATCGCCAGATCTCTCCCCCATCAGGAATGTCCGGGACTGGATGGGGCGATGGATCTCCCATGCACATCTATCAGGTGAACTATGGTTTCAAGATGAAAGCACTTGGGGTACGACCACACGGCGTGGTCATGAGACAATTCGGCCTCAGCAGCCTCATATTTATTGAAGTCTTCATTGTTAATGGCTGCGCTGCACCTTCAACACCCTCTATACAGTGCAGTCTTCATTAGTTCAATAAGGGGGTTCACATAAGCCTGTTGAATTCCGTTATAGCATTCCATTATAACGCGTATAATGGAAAATAACGGAAACCAAAAGGAACGCTGTCTGTTTTAAATTGTCCTAATATAGTTGAATGGAGAATAAATAATGGAACCCGGAATTCCGTCTGATTTCTGTCCTGCGGGCACCTGAGGTCTAATTAGTTGTGCAGCTCTCGAACGCAGCTGGCCACACCCTGAACAGCTCACGACCACTCCGTGTGGTCATGCCCTTAGGACTCTTGCACACGACTGTTGTGTGCCTGTGGCTGTATTGCGGATGTGGACCCATTCACGGACATGCAGAATGGAAGCACGGATCGGAACCCCACAGAAGCACTACGGAGTGCTTCCATGGTGTTTCTGTCTGTGCCTCCGCACCGCAACAAAATCGAACTTGCTCTATTTTTTTGCGGTGCGGACGGATCACGGCCACCGCACGGATGTTGCCCGTGCATTGGGGACCGCAAATTGCGGTCCCTAATGCACGAAATAGACCCACAACAGCTGCGTGCAAGAGGCCTTATAATGGCATAACACAGGTACAGCGGTGTCCCGATCCGGAGTTGCAGGGGGAGGGTGCGAGGTGGCTGCCTCCACCCCTCCCAAGTTGTGTGCCCACGTCCTTGCCGGGGTTCCAGTCTCCTCTGCCCCGGTCTGCTCCGCTTCAGTCCCTTTCGCTGGTATTGTTGTGGCGGCGGGGAGTGGAGGCGCAGTGGGAGTGGTCAGGGGTGGAGGGGGTGGGGCTTTGGATATCCACAAAGGAGCTCAGAGCAGTGTGTCTGTAGGCAGAGAGGGAGGGGGCGGTCCTGATGCTAGTGTGGTGCGCACCGCCCCTCCCTCCTGCACTGTCCATCAAGTGGATAAGGCCGGCGTGGCTGGGACCAGTGGTTCTACAGCCCGCCGGCCCGAAAAACCAGGAAAGACTGTAAAAGATGTGTCCAGCAAGGAAATGCTGGACAAAACGAATGAATAACGTGACCTCTGTCCCCTCTGGCCCAGCAGTGTGTGTGGGGGGAGGGGAGAGTGTGGTAGTGGCCACTGAAGAAGTGGTCACTTGTGTGAATACAGTTTATGTTAGTGGTGTTGCCCCGGGCCCTGATGGAGGGGTGAATGTTGGAGGTCGGCCGACCACTGTACAAGTGGCCGGTGCGCCTCATGTAGCCCCTTCAGAGGAGTCTGGAGTGGTACCTGCTGTAGATAGGTCTGGGGGGGGGGGGGTGGGCCCGGTCCGGCTGCCCCTCCTGCGTCGGTTACGCCTGGCAGAAGTTATGCTGGTGTGGTCGCCAGCGCAGGGGGGGAGGGGTGGTCCCCATTGTCCTCCCCATTACCAATGTCTGGTGACGGTTACTTGCAGCGGCAACTTCTAGAGGCTCTTAGGAGAGGGGAGAATTCCATTACAGTAGGGGGGCAGCAGGTAGATCTATCCTTCTGGATAGACAGGCATGGCCTGCATGCTTTCCGAGAGAAAGGCGGGGGCGAGACCACCTGGCCCTCACCTACAACCGGCCCCGGGTCAACCAGACGGAATGTTGTCTGTCTGAAATGGAGAGGCAATGAGGCGTGCCCTACCAGCAAGAGGGTGGCAGAGCTTCTCTTTCAGATGGGCATCAGGGCATGTGACATCTTTGCCCTGATACATCCGTATGGCACGGGAGTTTGATGTCAGTTTTGCCCGGCCAGAGGGTCTTGAACTTTTCTGGTCTGGGTACGAACTGGCAAAAGACCAGCCGGACTGGCAGGGTTTTTTTGTGCAAGCGATAACCCGCCAGAATGAGGTCAAGAAAGTGACCGTTCTGACCCGTAATGAGTCACTTTCTTGTGTTGACATCTTGACCTGGTTGAGCAGGTACGGGGACGTCCAGGGTCTTTCTAGCAAGAACCTGGATGAGTTTGGCATCTTGTCGGGTGCCTGGACGTTTCAGATTAAGTTGAAACATTCAGGGGGGTCGGTTTCCCACATACCGTCATCTGCTTTCCTTGGTCGGGATAGGATCATGGTGTTCTACAGGGGGCAGCCTAAGCTGTGTTACAAGTGCGGCAGCCCTTCGCACTTCAGCGCCAGCTGCCGAGTGCAGAGGTGCGCGTTGTGCGGGGGTGAAGGCCATCTAGCTGCATCTTGTGGGCAGATTAGATGCAACCTGTGTGGTGAGCTAGGGCACCCGTTCAATCGTTGCCCTCGCTCTGTCGCCAAAATGGCTCGTGCACGCGCGGAGGCGAGCCGGGAGGCCCCCACTGCCGAGGTGAGTGCTGGCGAAGGCGACAGGGCAGTGGGGTCAATGAAGAGAAAAGACAGCCCGTCCCAGCAGAGACGGAGGGAGAGGCGTCAAATGGAGAGGGGGCAGGTGGAACCCTGTCCTGGGGTGATGCCTGTGCCCTCCCAAGAGAATGCCTCTCCTAGAGCAGAGACCCTGGGGAATATCGAGGTGAATGAGGAACTCAGGAGACTAGACCGTTCCGAGGTGACTCTGTCCTCTTGCTACGAGAGTGCAACAGAGGAGAGTGAGACAGAGTCTAAAAGAACAAGAAGGAAACGTCTGACCAAAAAAAGATCTAGCCCGACTAGAGTGCCTGTGGAAGGCAAAGCCAGCTCCCCCCTGGACCTCTCTAATCGTGACTCTCTTCCCCTGGATCTTTCCAACCGGTACCCCACCTTGGATGAGATCTCCGCCTCCTCTTCTTCCGGAGAGGAGGTTGAAGGTGGGGAGCCGGAGGGGCAAGAAAAGGAGCCTCTAGAAGGGCCCGCGCCTCCCCCCGGTGAGGATGCAAGGTCCTCGGGAGGTGGGGCGGGTCCAGACACTGGGAATGGGAATGACAAGGGTGGTGCGAAGGGGGAGGCGGTGGTGACTAATGAGATGGACACCACTGTCTCTCTCAAAAGAGATCGTGCCACCTTAGGGGGTAGCCCTAAGAGGGGTAAGAAGAAGAACAAGAAGGGGAAGGGAAGGAAGAAGGCCGTCTAACTTAATCACTCTATATGGCGGCACTCTCTCCGTTGACGCTGGCGATCATTAATGTCGCCAGTATTAAATCGGATGCGGCTAGGTTTGCAGCCTTTGATTTTCTCAGCCGGGTTGAAGCTGACATTTTATTTTTGCAAGAGACCAGGCTGCCAGATTTGGCGGCTGTGTATAAAGCAAAAAAGGAGTGGAGGTGTGGTCCATCATATTGTTCTCTTGTGGCTGAGCCGTATAGCGGAGTGGCGGTTCTTTTTACTGCAACAGTAGAAAGCTGACGAGTGATTGAGTTAGAAATGGGGAGGTGTTTGATTTTAGATGTCCTCATGAAGGGTCAAGAGCTTCGCCTGATAAACATCTATGGTCCCCAAACCAGGTGGGATCGGAAGCGTCTCTTTATGAGGATCAAACCTTTCCTTTTTACGAGTCGGCAGGTGGTCTTTGGCGGGGACTTTAATACAGTCACAAGGTCCCAAGACCGGAGAGGCGCCAGAAACCGGCTGGCTTATGATAGTGTATCCCTGAATAGCATAGCTAGCGAGGCTCGCCTGGTGGATGTCCACATTAGGCACGCCCCAGGCCACGGTGGTTTCACTTATTATAGAGGTAGTCAGATTAGGTCTAGAATAGACAGGTTTTATTTAAAGGAGGAGACTACTTTTTCACCTTTAGAGGTGGTAGAGGTGGAATTCTCTGATCACTGTCTAAGGGTCCATTCACACGTCCGTTTTTTCTTTCCTGATCTGTTCCGTTTTTTCAGGAACAGATCAGGACCAGATCTGGACCCATTCATTTTCAATGGGTCCTGGAAAAAATCGGACAGCACAATGTGTGCTGTCCGTTTCCGTTGTTCCGTTCCGCATGTCCGTTTAAATATAAAACATGTCCTATTCTTGTCCTGAAAAATCGGATCCTGGTACAATACAAAGTCAATGGATCCGCAAAAAACGGATGACATTCGGATGTCATTCCGTATGTCATCCGTTTTTTGCGGATTCCGTTCCTGGAAACACATAACAAATTTTATTTATTTTTTTTTATTTTTATTTTTTCAATTTTTTTTCAAAGAAATCCAAACAACTTTATTTGATTATTGAAATGTATACATGTTTCCGTTTTTTGCGGATCCGCAAAAAACGGATGACATACGGAAACATTTTCAGGAACAACGGATCCGCAAAAAACGGACCGTTTTTCAGGATGAAAAAAAACAGGACGTGTGAATGGACCCTAATTATGTTCTCTTTGAATGTTGCAGAATCCCCCCAAATGGGAAGAGGCTATTGGAAGCTAAATTCGGCCCTCCTGGAGGAAGCAGAGGTGAGACAATCCTTTAAGGACTTCCTTCAGAGTCAGGTAGAGTTGCTGGATCTTTGTGACACTAAGTCTGAGTGGTGGGAGATATTCAAAGATCGGGTGTAATGACCGGCGTCACGCACAGGGAGGGAAAAGGGAAAGCCCTGCCCAAGGGAGAGGGAAAGGTGGTGACCCCTGACTCACCTTGCGGCTTGCACCTGACTGCCCTGACGTCCCTAGACGGGTTCCTCACCCGTGCGGCAATCACGTGCCTAAACCCTGGCTTTCCCTAAAATGAGCCCTAGATAGTGAACGGGCCGGTGGGATCGCTAGTCCGCACCACTGACACTAAGAGGGAAACACCAGGGAGAGGACAGACAATACAGACAAACACATAAACCCAGGTGGGCGACCACAGCAGACCACAAAGGTCCAACAGGGATCCGGAGGGAAACGTTCTGGACCAACAACCAGAGAACGCAGCAACACAGCTCCAGTGGGTCAGTATAGAAGTACAGGCAGGAAGCTCTATATCTGGCAACCAGAGAAGTGTGAGAGGGGAATATAAGGAGGTTGGGAGTGCTGGACAAGGAACAGCTGAGGAGAAGGAGCTACGGATCCCTGAGTGAGCCAAAAAGGGTTGCAAAGCAAACCCAGAAAGCTACCATAAGGAAACAGCCCTATCTTACATAGAGCGCGCAGCCAACCGCTGCGACTTCCTGACCCCGGGTATAACGGAGTCAGGCGTGGGTCTTGACACCCTCGTGACAGTACCCCCCTCTCTAGGAGGGGCCTCCGGACACTCAGGACCAGGTCTTTCAGGATGAGAGGCATGAAAAGCCCGAACTAGCCTGTCGGCGTTTACCTCCGACGCAGGAACCCACATTCTTTCCTCGGGACCGTAACCTCTCCAATGCACCAGATATTGAAGAGAGCGGCGGACCCGACGAGAATTAACAATTTTGGATATCTGAAACTCTAGATTACCATCCACAACAACAGGAGGGGGTGGCAGCGGTGACGGTTCTAGAGGTGGAACATATTTTTTGAGTAACGACTTATGAAAGACGTTATGGATTTTAAAAGTCTGAGGTAGCTCCAGGCGAAAAGCCACGGGGTTGATGATGGCTACAATTTTGTAAGGGCCAATGAACCTAGGACCCAGTTTCCAAGAGGGAACCTTTAATTTAATATTCCTAGTAGACAACCACACATAGTCATTCACTCCTAGGTCCAGACCTGACGACCGTCTCTTATCAGCCATGCATTTGTATTTACCTCCCATATTTTTCAAGTTAGCTTGCACCTTCTGCCATACCGATGAAAGATGACAAAAACCGTTCCTCTTCGGGAACCCCAGAAGACCCCCCCTCTTTGAAAGTACAGAATTGAGGATGAAAACCATATGCACCAAGAAATGGTGACTTGCCAGTGGATTCCTGACGACGAATATTTATGGCAAACTCAGCTAACGGTAAATATGATGACCACAACTCTTGGTTTTCAGACACAAAACATCTTAGATATGTCTCAAGGTTTTGGTTGGTACGCTCAGTCTGTCCATTCGACTGAGAATGGAAAGCTGAGGAAAACGACAAGTGTACCCCCAAACGGGAAAAAAGGTTTCCAAAATTTAGAAATAAACTGGGTACCCCGATCCGAAACAACATCGGAAGGGACCCCGTGAAGCTTCACGATTTCACTGATGAATACCTGAGCAAGAGTCTTAGCATTAGGTAGTGCGGGTAACGCAATGAAGTGTACCATTTTGCTAAACCTGTCCACAACTACCAAAATGACTGTTTTACCCGCAGACAAAGGTAAGACAGTGATAAAATCCATTGACAGATGTGTCCATGGTCTATTGGGAATGACGAGTGGTAATAGAGACCCTGCAGGACGTGTATGCAAAACTTTTGCGCGCGCACAGGTAGAACAAGAAGACACAAAATCCAATACATCCTGACGCAACCTTGGCCACCAAAAACGACGAGACAATAGCTCCAAGGTTGCTTTACTACCCGGGTGCCCAGCAAGTGCCGAATTATGATGTTCCTTTAATATTTCGAAACGCAGGTTCAACGGTACAAACAATTTCTCTGAGGGGCAAGAGACCGGGGCGTCCCCCTGGGCCTCTAACACCTTCCCCTCCAGAGCAGAGTGTACCGCAGAGACAACCACTCCTCTTTGTAGAATGGGTACCGGATCACTCACATTCCCTCCAGGGAAACAACGAGATAGTGCATCAGCCTTGGTATTTTTTGCCCCAGGACGATCGGTAATAACAAAGTTAAACCTGGTAAAAAATAGCGACCACCTAGCCTGTCTAGGAGTGAGACGCTTAGCTGATTCGAGGTACAGAAGATTTTTGTGGTCCGTAATCACAGTGACGGGGTGGACTGCCCCCTCTAAAAAGTGACGCCATTCTTCAAACGCTAGTTTAATAGCTAATAGTTCCCTATTGCCAATATCGTAGTTCTTTTCTGCTGCAGATAGTTTTTTAGAAAAGAAAGCACAAGGACGCTATTTGCCAGGAGACGGACCCTGAGACAGTACAGCCCCCACTCCCACCTCTGACGCATCGACTTCAACAATAAAAGGCTGAGAGACATCAGGTTGGACTAGTACAGGTGCCGAGGTAAACCTCTCTTTTAGAGAGGAAAAAGCAACTTTAGCGGCGTCAGACCATTTAGAAAAATCAGTCCCCTTCCTAGTCATGTCAGTAAGGGGTTTTACAATAACTGAATAATTTTTTATGAATTTCCTATAGAAATTCGCGAAGCCCAAGAACCGTTGTAGTGCTTTGAGGTTCTCAGGAAGATCCCAATCTAAAATTGCCTGGACCTTCCTAGGATCCATACGGAAACCTGACGCAGATAAAAAATAACCCAGGAATTGTATCTCCTGAACGGCGAAGACACATTTTTCAATCTTAGCATATAATTCATTCGTCCGTAGGACCTGCAGTACTTGTCTGACATGCGCCTCATGTGTTCTCAGATCAGACGAATAAATTAAAATATCATCTAGGTATATAACCACAAACCTGCCGATTAGATGACTAAAAATGTCATTAACGAAATGTTGAAAGACGGCAGGAGCATTGGTCAGACCGAAAGGCATAACTAGATTTTCATAATGCCCCTCAGGGGTGTTAAAAGCTGTCTTCCACTCATCCCCCTCCTTGATACGAATCAGATTGTAGGCCCCCCTAAGATCAAGTTTGGAGAACCACCTAGCACCCGTAAATCTGGTTAAACAGGTCAGGAATGAGAGGAAGAGGGTATGGGTCTCGGATGGTTATCCGATTTAATTCGCGAAAATCTAGGCAAGGACGCAGACCCCCATCTTTCTTTTTAACGAAGAAAAACCCTGCAGCCACGGGTGAAGAAGAGGGTCTGATGTGTCCCTTAGCCAAACTCTCGGAGATATAATCTTTCATGGCTTGTCTCTCTGGACCCGAAAGATTATATAACCTGGTCTTGGGTAATTTTGCGCCGGGAATAAGGTTAACCGGGCAATCATAAGGACGTGAGGTGGTAACTTCTGACAACCCTTTTCCGAAAAAATGTCCTCAAAATCCGAAATAAATGTAGGTAGGGTAGTTATGGAGGCAACTAAGCAATTGCTATTTAAGCAATTTTCTCTGCAATGCTCACTCCATTCGGATATCACCCTGGCCTGCCAATCCACCACTGGATTGTGCGCTACCAACCAGGGAAGACCCAGCACTACCGGAGTGGGAAGCCCCTCCAGAACATAACATGAAAGCATCTCGTTATGGTGGTCCCCTACCCGAAGGTGTAAATTATGAACAATGTGGGTGAGGTTTCTCTGAGACAGAGGAGCAGAATCAATAGCGAATATGGGAATAGGTCTCTGTAGTGTACAGAGAGACAAACCCATAGTGCGGGCAAAATGGGCATCTATCAAATTTACCCCTGCTCCACTGTCTAGAAAGAAAGAAATAGTCTCCGTCTTAACACCAAAAACAATAACCGCTGGCAACACAAATTGCGATGTACGTATGGAGCAGGGGCGTAGCTAGAAATGACTGGGCCCCATAGCAAAAATATTTTATGGGCCCCCCTCCCTGATCTCCCACCCCGACATACCTCTCAGACCCCCACCCCTTCCAGAGCTCCCACCCAAACACCCTTCCAGGACCTCCCACCCCAACATCCCAACATCCCCACACCCCTCCTAGACCTCCCACCCTGAATCTCCCACCACCAGTCTCCAGATATAATGGTCCAGACATCAAGTGTCCTGCTCCCCCCTCCTGCCTATATAATGGTCCAGACCTCCAGGTTCATGCTTCCCCCTACTCACCATATATTATGGTCCAGACCTCCAGGATCCTGCTTCCCCCTACTCCCCATATATAATGGTTCAGACCTCCAGGATCCTGCTTCCCCCTACTCCCAATATATAATGGTCCAGACCTCCAGTGTCCTGTTCCCCCCTATATAATGGTCCAGACCTCCAGGGTCCTGCTCCCCCCTTCTTAAATATAATGGTCCAGACCTCCAGGGTCCTGATCCCCCCTTCTCCTTAAATATAATGGTCCAGACCTCCAGGGTCCCACTCCCCCCCTCCTCCCCAGATATAATGGTCCAGACCTCCAGTGTCCTGTTCCCCCCTATATAATGCTCCAGACCAGACCAGACCTCCAGGGTCCTGCTCCCCCCTTCTCCTTAAATGTACTGGTCCAGACCTCCAGGGTCCTGCTTCCCACTTCTCCTTAAATGTACTGGTCCAGACCTCCAGGGTGCAGCTCCCTCCTCCTCCCCAGATATAATGGTCCAGGACTCTTTTTACCAGTCCCAGAGTCAGCCAGCCCTCCCCTCACAGCCACTTGAACGTCTGCGCGCCCACACTCCAGCAGCGCTGCCAGGCCCAGCAGCACGCAGCTTTGCTGTATGCTCCGCATCCTCCACCTCCAGCCAGTTTGACTGCCGCCCAGACTGGGAGCGGGACCACTCCATCTCCTCATTGCAGGTATGCCTCTCTGCCTCCGGCCGGCGTCTCTTTCTCCTATGCTGTAGCGCTGGCCAATCGCAGCGCTCAGCTCATAGCCTGGCTGTGAGCTGAGTGCTGCGATTGGCCAGCGCTACAGCATAGGAGAAAGAGACCGCGGCAGGTTCCCCGGGGTGGAGCCTAAGTTCCCCCGGGTGGAGCCTAAGTAGGAATATACCGGAGGCTATAACCGGAGAACGGAGCGGCGCCCGGGGATAACAGTAAGTGCAGGGGGATCCCTGGGCGCCGCTCTACATGTCGGTATAGTCAGTTTACATACTTTTTCCTGGTGAAAGGTCCTCTTTAACCCTTTCGGATAACCCAGAGCAGAACTGACTCCTGAGAGCCGGGTCGTTCCATTGGGTATCCGTAGCCCACCTACGGAAGTCAGAGCAATACTCCTCTACCGGCCGCTCTCCTTGTAGGAGTCTCCGTAATCTTGATTCAGCCAGTGCGACTCGGTCAGGGTCGTCATATATGAGACCCAAGGCCCCGAAAAACTCATCCACTGACCGGAGAGCCTGGGAAACAGTGGGTAAAGAGAACGCCCAGGACTGCGGGTACCCCTGCAGCAGGGAAATAACAACCCCCACCCGCTGTTCTTCATTACCAGAGGAGTAAGGGCGCAGTTTAAAATATAATTTACAGGCCTCACGGAATGTCAAAAACTTGTCCCTTCCCCCAGAAAATCTGTCATGACCTTGGGTTCCGCAACAACCTGGTTACCAGTAGCAACCGCTGGGCTTGCGGTCAGTTGTAATTGCTGCTGTTGCTGGAGGACTGACGCCTTCAATCCTGCCACCTCCAAAGACAGGCCATGAAATTGTTTGGACAGAGCAGCAATTGGATCCATACTGGATTCTAAGTAGGTAAAAAAAAAAAAATTATTTTTATTTTTACCTACACAAAATAAGGGCCAGATATAATGTAATGACCGGCGTCACGCACAGGGAGGGAAAAGGCAAAGCCCTGCCCAAGGGAGAGGGAAAGGTGGTGACCCCTGACTCACCTTGCGGCTGGCACCTGACCGCCCTGACGTCCCTAGACGGGTTCCTCGCCCGTGCGGCGATCACGTGCCTAAACCCTGGCTTTCCCTAAAATGAGCCCTAGATAGTGAACGGGCCGGTGGGATCGCTAGTCCGCACCACTGACACTAAGAGGGAAACACCAGGGAGAGGACAGACAATACAGACAAACACATAAACCCAGGTGGGCGACCACAGCAGACCACAAAGGTCCAACAGGGATCCGGAGGGAAACGTTCTGGACCAACAACCAGAGAACGCAGCAACACAGCTCCAGTGGGTCAGTATAGAAGTCCAGGCAGGAAGCTCTATATCTGGCAACCAGATATATCTAAGGGTAAAGATCCGAGCCGTATTGAGAATTGGCGTCCCATAGCGCTTCTCAATACGGACAGAAAGATCCTGGCCAAGATACTGTTTAAACGGTTGGTGCAGTTTGCGCCCCGGCTCCTTTCGGAGACCCAACATTGCTCAGTTCCAGGCCGAAGCACGTTTAGTGCTGTGCTCGGTGTCCGAGAGGCAGTGGAGCAGAGTAGGGCGGGTAACTGGAAGGGGTACATGCTGGCTTTAGATCAGGCTTTTGATCGGGTTGACCACGAGTACCTCTGGGCAGTCCTTCTGAAATATGGCCTGCCGGGGGGGTTTGTCGATTGGTTAAAGATCTTGTATGCAGGGGCAGAGAGTTTCCCTCTGGTGAACGGTTGGTCTGGCAGCCCTTTTGAGGTCGGGTCTGGAGTCCGCCAGGGTTGTCCATTGAGCCCGCTCTTATACGTGTTTGCAATTGATCCTTTTATTAGGAGGATTGATCGAGGACCGTTGGCGGGAGTCAGGATGAGTCTGGAGGAGCCGGAAGCCACTCTGAGGGTGGTGGCGTATGCCGATGACGTCACTGTTTTCGTGTCCTCGGGAGGGGAGGGGGAATACGTGATGTCGGAGGTAGAACGCTACTCGGAAGTTTCCGGGTCCGTGATTAACCGGGATAAGTGTGAGAGTCTCTGGCTGGGAGGGGGTGATCCATCTTTCGGTCTCCCGGACACCCTCCCAGAGCCCCAGTCGTCAGCCAAAGTCCTAGGCGTTCAATTCGGCCATGGGGATTATCCCACCCAAAATTGGGACAGCAGGCTCACGATCGCCGCTCAGAAGGTTGACCAGTGGAAGGGTTGGTCTTTGACCCTCAGGGAAAGGGTGAACCTGATCAAGACTTACCTTCTCCCTTTGCTTATCTATTTGGCCAGTGTATGTGTCTTGCCAGAACCTCTCTGGACTCGGGTTTACAGTCTGTTCTTTCAACTGTTATGGGGGAATAGGCTGAACCTAGTCAAGAGAGAGGTGACATACCGTACGAGGAGATTAGGGGGGTTGGGTATGGTCAACCCAGTGGTGTTCCTCGTGAACACCTTTGTTAAGATCAACCTGGCAAACCTCTGGAAAGAGAGGGCTCCTCCGTGGGTAGTCTCTTGCAGGAGTTGGTTTCGGCCTTTCTTCCAGGAGTGGGAGACAGGAGGGCAAGTGAAGGATTTGCGTACACCTCACGGATATCTTCCGGCTTATGTCACCCCGATTCTGAAGAAGGTGATCCGCCGGTGGGGTTTGGGAGTGAGGGAAATCAAGACCCAGTCAAGGAGATCCCTTGACGAGAGGGTCTTGTTGACCCACTTCCGAAAGCCCCTGGCCCTTAAGGATTGCCCAAGCCGGGATCTAGACAGGGGTTTACAGTTGTTAAATTCGGCAAGGATCCCCTTGAAGTTTTGGGACTTGGCTTGGCGCTGCCTTCACGGGAAGCTGTATGTAAGGGGCAACTTGAGGTATAGGAACTCTGATGAAAGGGGTTGTCCCCGGGAGGAGTGTGGCGACATACTGGAAAGTATGGAGCACTTCCTGCTTCAGTGTCCCTTTAATACAGAGGTATACAAACGGGTGGGCGCATCCATTGGCTGGCCTAGGCTAGCCAACCTCTCCTATGCGGAATGGGCTTATGGAGCATTCAAAGGTTTGGGAAGAAGGGACCCATGCACAGCTTTTGTAGTTAGCATAGTGGTCAGGTACTTCACATGGAACGCACAGTGTTTATTTTCAACCCAGCAGAAAGTCCTCCCTGTGGAAGAGGTGTGTAGGAACATTCTAGGTGACCTGGCGAAGGTTCGCTCTCTTGAGTGCGAGAAGGTGGGTACGGATGGGGTCTCTTACCTCTGGAGAGGCTTCACCTTTGATGTACCTTAGCCTCAGTAGCACTTTTCCTGGTGTTGGGCTGAGGCTTTCACATTAGGTTTTTGTTTTGTATTTAAGATGAGTTTTTGAAGAAAGGTTTGCAAATGACTGAACTTGGGCCTTCGGGTGGATTTTAATATTGGTTTGTATAGATAGATATGGTTGTTATAAGATGTATATATTGTATGATAGGGTAAGTGGGGTGTAGTTAGGTTGGGTGGGATGGGGTGGGGGGGGGGTTCATATTTATTTATTTTCGTGTGGGGAGGCCTGCATTCAACCCTGGACTATGCGGACATAGGAGGACATGAGGCGAGGGGCTGGGTGTGGGTGGTGGAGGAAGGGCTGGCCTCATGGAGGGACAAGAGGCGGAGGTTGGCCCTGGGTGAAGGTGATGGGATAGATAGATTGGTAGGGTTAGTATAGGTTTGTTTTTGTTTTTCTCATATGTGTGTGTATACCCCAAAAAAAATTTTTTTTTTTTTAAATTTTTTTTTTATATTTTTAGTATGATTATTTATTGTGACAAGTTGGCTTTTTTTCTGTTAGAAACAATTTGTATAAATTTGTATATAGTCAGGGTTCAGCCGGATCGGATGTTTACGTTAGGCTAGGTTTCATTTTCTCTTTTTAGTAGGTATGAATGAGATAGTATGCATGGAGCTGGGCCAGTAGGGTAAGTGTATATACTTGTTTTATATATTGTTTGGAAATTTTATGGCAAATTTTTAGTATTTTTGTATAAAATTAAAAAGAGTTCCTCAGTATCTGCTCTTATTCTGTATATATGGACACTGCACAGTACCACTTCTCCTCTCCTGTATACTGGGTGTAATCCTCAGTATCTGCTCTTATCCTGTATATATGGACACTGCACAGTACCACTTCTCCTGTCCTGTATACGGGGTGTAATCCTCAGTATCTGCTCTTATCCTGTATATATGGACACTGCACAGTACCACTTCTCCTGTCCTGTATACTGGGTGTAATCCTCAGTATCTGCCCTTATTCTGTATATATGGGCACTGCACAGTACCACTTCTCCTGTCCTGTATACTGGGTGTAATCCTCAGTATCTGCTCTTATCCTGTATATATGAACACTGCACAGTACCACTTCTCCTGTCCTGTATACTGGGTGTAATCCTCAGTATCTGCCCTTATTCTGTATATACGGACACTGCACAGTACCACTTCTCCTGTCCTGTATACTGGGTGTAATCCTCAGTATCTGCTCTTATTCTGTATATATGGACACTGCACAGTACCACTTCTCCTGTCCTGTATGTTTGCTGTCAGGCTGTGTGTGACACACTTACCCATATATAGATTTATAACATTATTATTATTATTGTGTGCACATTCCCGGCTGGATGTCTGAGATGTGATGTCACCTGACAGATGAGGTATAATCACTCTGCATATAATGGGACGCTTAATGTTGTTGTCTGTGCTGCTCGGCCAGATACAGAACTCTCCCTGGACCCTGAGTCACCCCATAAATGGCTGAATCACATGTGATTGTATTGATCCCCAGGTCCTGAGTGCAGGGACACATCACAGGGAGAGGTCGCGTAGTAATACTGCATATATGATTATTTCACACGTGTCACAGTAGCTGAAGGCACGTTCCCAAAAAATATCGGAATATTTACAGCAGCACAGATTGTTTATTGATGACACCAGGTCAAAGCAGCGCAGATCTCCTCACCCACATATGTCCGGATGCCTGTCATATATCGCATTTACAATGTGGGTCACGGGAAGGGTTAATGATGTGTTACTGACAATACGTCACCCAAGAGGGATGCAGGAGGAATGCTGAGGCGAAGAAATTAGATCCCATAATCCCTTACTCTGCAGTTCTTTACTACCTGGCACATGCAACTCCACTCATCCTGAGCCTCCTGGTTCATGAAGAAAATGCTAAATTGACAGTGAAGACTGACACTAAGAAATAGTCAAGAAGATCTCTACTGAATGCAGATTCGCGCGTCTTCGCTGTGTGTGGAAAGCTTCTGGACGCAGTAATGGAAGCTGGGATCCGCTAGGTTTTTCTATACAATGATTTAAAGACTATGATTCTGTGATTCTGAATACGATGACAGAACTGGAGTCTGAAGGGCAGGTCCATAAAAATGGTGGGGAGGGGATGAGAACAGAACAAGCTGAGGCCGGTATCTGGGCGGGGTTCTTTAACCTGTAGACTTATCTGAGCCTCCTAATCTCCCCAGATGCGGCTCAGTTTTATGGCAGATTTAGGTGTTGCGCTCGGGATAGAGGAGGATGTAAAGACTGCCACAAATCTTATGATGGAGGGCGGCAGGCGGACCCGTGTTTCATAAAAAGACGCATAGTTTAGTCTGGGTGTCATTTATAGCTGTGGGGTAGGGGAAGGCGATGGCACGAGAGAGAAAACAATGGAGGGTGGCAAATAAAATCCAACTCAGCTGCCCCAAACCGCCTGATGGCGCCAACAGATATAAAATTGTCACTCCAGCCCTAGTGCAAGTAGAGGGTCTCCGATCAGCCATGACAGTGTGAGGAGACCCCTCACTCCGATGCTGGTCCCAGAGACCCCTCACCCCAGTGCTGGTCCCAGTGCATATGTTGAAATACTGATTAGGTAGCAGAAAATGACCACAAGGGGATAAGGGATGCAAATGAGCTCTTAGCAAGCTCTGCCTCAAATGCTACTCGATGTGAGGCAGTCATCCTATAAGTCAATGTTCGACACTTTAAATAAGCCTTGAGACATGACTTGGATGATAAACAAGCCAGTATCTCATCTGCAGACAGCTGTTTCAGGGTGATTTCCCCTCATCAGTGCAGAGCAGTTATTATTGGGTGAGAGGCCTAGGTCAGGATTTGGGGGTTACTATTCTCTCGTTGGGGAGAGCACCTTAATCGGCATGAGGAGACTTATAGGCCATACATGCTCCTCTGGATTTCTGGGAAGAAAGGGATGCAAATGAGCTCTTAGCAAGCTCCGCCTCTTATGCCACCAGATGTGAGGAAGCTATCCTACAAGTCAATGTACGACCCTTTAAATAGGCCTTGAGACATGACTTGGATAATAAATAAGCCAGCACCTCGGGGTGACTGCCCCTCATCAGTGCAGAGAGTACTGGCTTAACTGGATGAGAGGCCTAGGTGAGGATTTCAGGGATACTATCTCTCCTTACAGAGAGAGCCTTAATCAGTATGAGGAGACTTGTAGGTCATACATGCTCCCTGAAACAGCTGTCTGCAGATGAGATGCTGACTTATTTATTATCCAAGTCATGTCTCAAGGCCTATTTAAAGGGTCAAACATTGACATCTTGTGACATTAAAGGAAGATCTTGCCAAGAGCTCATTTGCATCCACTTCTTCACAGTATTCCAGAGGATCACGTATGGCCTATAACTCTCCTCATACTGATTAAGGAGCTCTTTGTAAGGAGAGATAGTACCCCACAAGGGGATATTCATAATAGGGATCGACCGATTATCGGAAGTACCGATATTATCGGCCAATATTAAGGATTTTGAACATTATTGGTATCGGTATCTAACCTTGCCGATATGCCGATAATGCGTATAAAGCGAATACTAGTGAGCGCTTATGGAAGCACTCACTAGTATGCATCGGGTGCCGGAAGCAGGGAAGAAGCGCAGCAAGCGCTTCCGATACTCACCCTCCCTGGTCTTCTTTGATGGGGCCCGCGCTGCACAGTCCTGACCCCGTACAGAGTCAGGACGTAGTGCGCGCACTATGACCTGACGCTGCCCGTTGTCAGGTGACAGTGCACCGCGGGCAGGAGAAGGCAGGGGAGTCAGACTCCGGACCCGGAGATTAAGAGCCGCGGCGCAGGAGAGGTGAGTAGTTTTTATTTTATTCATCTGAAGTCTGATAAGGGTTAAAGTCTGATCTGAGGTCTAATAGGGGTTAAATAAAGTCTGACCTGAGGTCTGATAGGGGTTAAATAAAGTCTGATCTGAGGTCTGATAGGGGTTAAATAGAGTCTGATCTGAGGTCTGATAGGGGTTAAATAGAGTCTGATCCGAGGTCTAATAGGGGTTAATAAAGGGGGGAGAAGGGGGGATGGTGTGGAAATTGGCATTTGGCACTAGTATATTATAAATGTAAATTATAAATTGACTACAAACTAAGGGCTTTATTAATTTATAATTTACCGTACATTTATAATATATATAATACTAGAGCCAAATGCACATTTCCACCATCTCAGTGACTACCAACTAATATAATATATATTATGAGATATAAAATATCGTTATAAATCATCGGCTATCGGCCTGAAAGGTCACAGATTATCGGTATCGGCTCTAAAAAATCTATATCGGTCGATCCCTAATTCACAAGCAGCGGATTTTTAAGACTGAAAATCAGCTCCAATTTCTGTGAATCTGCCAGGTGTGAATTCAGCACAAGATGGAGCAAGAAACGGAGGCGACATAAAGACGCAAAGTGCTTCTGGGAATTTATACGGATGACCTTTCCTCCGGATCGATGGGGACCAGCGCCGACCAGTTGTTAGAAGAGGCCTGCACTTTGTGAGCGCCCGCGGCCTCTTCCTGGGCCATATGACGTCACTGCACATCGGTCACATGGCCTAGCTGCAGCTCAGCCCCATTCAAGTCAATCGGTCTGACCTGTGCTTGGAAAGCTTTCGGGGGCCCACAGCCTTAAACAGGTGCAGGGCAGGAGACTTCGACGCCCGCCAATTCCAAAATCAAGGCAGTAAAGCTCTGAGGCTTCTGTCACGGACAAGTCCTTGTCATATGGTGGCAGTAAAATCAATGGGGACATTGCTGCAGAGTGTATGGACCGAGGTGATATCAGCCACCGCGACTACCTGGGACTGCGTCACACGTCAGAAGACACACTAAGGTGAGAGCGAGGAACGCGGCCTGGAAAATATCCTCTACATTATCAGACAATAATAATTCTCAAAAATACAGAATACGTAAAATAAATTAATCTATTAAATACCAATAAATTAATGATATGTCATCTTGCAGGGGTCACATGACCTGGGCGATGATCATGACCGCTGGTCACTAGTCTCCTCCTGTGATCTACACTCTCCGATGTCAACCAGTCCGGCAGTGATCTGGTCTCTGTGCCAAAGGACCTCAGCCAACCCGTTCAGCACCGGAGCAGCATCCGCCAGTTCTGCCCCTCCGTCCAGGCTGCGACCATCGCTGAGCCGTGGACCATTGACGCTCCTCACCCGCATGACTGGCAGCTGCCACGTCTGCTGGAAGTCCCTGATGTCCTGCTCTGTGACGTCTGTGTGCATGAACTGGTCCAATCTGGTGGTGGGTTAAGGAATGAACTGGATCGATGCACTCCGGATAGGTCCCTAAAGGGGAAGCAATAAATATACACACCCACGGGCGAGAATGAATTATGTCTGTGCCCGCACCCGATTCTGTGCAAGGATACTTGGTGCCAATCACCACGCGTGCCGCGTTCTCTTCTTGGCTCATGGTCCGGGATATCAGGGCTGGTACATCCTCGAATGAGGAGCGATCAGTGAAGGAGAAGAGGAAGAGGATGGCATCGGCTTTTTCCTTACAGGCCTGTGGAGGCAGAATTCACATCATCCAAATGCCAGCGCAGGAGCAGAACCCAATCATCTCCTAATCAGTCATTTCCAAAGACTCAATCCAGCATGGACGGTACCTACAGGCAAAACGTGATCAAACTTCTTTAGCGCCGACTCCCCACAATCCCAGAACTGGAAGGCGAAGATGATGGGGCGGGCACTGTCCCTGGGGCGCACCGGCCAAAACAGGCAGGACGTCTGGATTCCTGAGTGGAGAGAAAATAACTGACAGTTTACAATCATCCTGTCCTCCCCACCACAATGCACTGATACATAGCAACCAGGTGAACGAGCTATGCTGTAGTATAAAGCATGGTGGCAGTAGCCTAAGCCTCTGGTGAGTCAGGGGAGGAGACTGATATCACTCTCCAAAGGACACCAGCTGAACTGGAGTCACCAAGTACTGATAAAGACGGAGACTCTCCTATCTGACGGGGGGTCTATAATGCAGCATTATCAGTCACCTTCTGCATCCTCTGGACCTCACCTGTGGTTTCATGGTGCATGGTGGGAACCTCCAAGCCGCACAGTTTAGCAATAAGGGACGTCTTTCCTACACCGCTTTTCCCACAGACAAAGACTTTGTAGCTGGCAAGATCTGCGGGAAGCTGTGGGGGGAGAGACGGCCTCTCGAGCAGCCCTGTGGGGGATACGGGACAGTACAGCAAAATGAGGGTCACTAAATGCAGCCATAATATAATATATGAGAGATGTAATATCAGATGGACCAGCAGAGGGCAGTGTGGCTATGACAATAGAAGAATGCTGTGTCATCAGATACTTCAGTAGAGGGCAGTGCGGATATGACAATAGACAAGTGATGTAATAACAGATGGAAGACCAGCAGAGGGCAGTGTGGATAGAATAGACAAACTCTGTAAGGGCTCTTTCACACTTGCGTTGTCCGGATCCGTCGTGTACTCCATTTGCCGGAAGTGCCTGCCGGATCCGTAACACCGCAAGTGAACTGAAAGCATTTGAAGACGGATCCGTCTTCAAAATGCATTCAGTGTTACTATGGCAGCCAGGACGCTATTAAAGTCCTGGTTGCCATAGTAGGAGCGGGGGAGCGGTATACTTACAGTCCGTGCGGCTCCCGGGGCGCTCCAGAATGACGTCAGAGCGCCCCATGCGCATGGATGACGTGCCATGCGATCACGTCATCCATGCGCGTGGAGTGCCCTGACGTCACTCTGGAGCGCCCCGGGAGCCGCACGGATGGTAAGTATGCTGCACCCCCGCTCCCCACTACACTTTACCATGGCTGCTAGGACTTTAGCGTCCTGGCAGCCATGGTAACCATTCAGAAAAAGCTAAACGTCGGATCCGGCAATGCGCCGAAACAACGTTTAGCTTAAGGCCGGATCCGGATTAATGCCTTTCAATGGGCATTTATTCCGGATCCGGCCTTGCGGCAAGTGTTCAGGATTTTTGGCCGGAGCAAAAAGCGCAGCATGCTGTGGTATTTTCTCCGGCCAAAAAACGTTCCGGTCCGGAACTGAAGACATCCTGATGCATCCTGAACGGATTTCTCTCCATTCAGAATGCATTAGGATAAAACTGATCAGGATTCTTCCGACATAGAGCCCCGACGACGGAACTCTATGCCGGAAAAGAACAACGCAAGTGTGAAAGAGCCCTAATATCTATTGGACCAGCAGATGGCAGTATGGATATAATGAAAATAACAGACACAAGTTGTAATATTGGAGGGGCAGCGTAAATGTGCTAGACGGAACAGTGTGGTATAAAAAACGATGTGATATAAAAATACATAATAAAGATCATGAGGATAGCTATACTAGACCGAAGTTGTGATATCAGACAGACCAGAAGATGGCAGTGTACCTACACTAGACCGAAGTTGTGATATCAGACAGACCAGCAGATGGCAGTGTAGCTATACTAGACCGGAGATGTAGTATCACACGGACCAGCAGATGGCAGTGTGGCTATACTAGACCTGAGGTGTAATATCACACACGCACCAGCAGATGGCAGTGTGGCTACATTAGACCGGAGAGTAATGTCAGATAAACCAGCAAGAAGCCGGTGTTCTTGATTTACCGAACGTCCTCCTCTTCTTCTTGCGCAGGATGCAGGTGAGATAGTCCCGGCCGTCACTTGACTGCAGCCAGTCCGGTATAATCAGTGTCCCCGGTCTGGGGACAGGGACCGAATACATAGCCGATCGAACATCCGGAAAACGACTGCAACCAGGGAACTGTCGCAGCGTCCTGACGTCAAGGGTGCAGTGCACCAGATCACGTGATTGTGGAGAACCGTCCAGTTAATCATGTGACGCACAGGTGGTCATGGCCGCCACCCCGATTTATTAAGACGTCTTTGTGTTTAATACTGATGTGCGCGAGACCTGTATATAGTGTGTATGAGGTGCATGTATGTGACCTGTACATAGTGTGTATGAGGTGCATGTATGTGACCTGTATATAGTGTGTATGAGGTGCATGTATGTGACCTGTACATAGTGTATGAGGTGCATGTATGTGACCTGTATATAGTGTGTATGAGGTGCATGTATGTGACCTGTACATAGTGTGTATGAGGTGCATGTATGTGACCTGTACATAGTGTGTATGAGGTGCATGTATGTGACCTGTACATAGTGTATGAGGTGCATGTATGTGACCTGTACATAGTGTGTATGAGGTGCATGTATGTGACCTGTACATAGTGTATGAGGTGCATGTATGTGACCTGTATATAGTGTGTATGAGGTGCATGTATGTGACCTGTACATAGTGTATGAGGTGCATGTATGTGACCTGTATATAGTGTGTATGAGGTGCATGTATGTGACCTGTATATAGTGTGTATGAGGTGCATGTATGTGACCTGTACATAGTGTATGAGGTGCATGTATGTGACCTGTACATAGTGTGTATGAGGTGCATGTATGTGACCTGTACATAGTGTGTATGAGGTGCATGTATGTGACCTGTACATAGTGTATGAGGTGCATGTATGTGACCTGTATATAGTGTGTATGAGGTGCATGTATGTGACCTGTACATAGTGTCTATGAGGTGCATGTATGTGACCTGTGTATAGTGTGTATGAGGTGCATGTATGTGACCTGTGTATAGTGTGTATGAGGTGCATGTATGTGACCTGTATATAGTGTATGAGGTGCATGTATGTGACCTGTATAGTGTATGAGGTGCATGTATGTGACCTGTACATAGTGTGTATGAGGTGCATGTATGTGACCTGTACATAGTGTATGAGGTGCATGTATGTGACCTGTATATAGTGTGTATGAGGTGCATGTATGTGACCTGTACATAGTGTATGAGGTGCATGTATGTGACCTGTATATAGTGTGTATGAGGTGCATGTATGTGACCTGTATATAGTGTGTATGAGGTGCATGTATGTGACCTGTACATAGTGTATGAGGTGCATGTATGTGACCTGTACATAGTGTGTATGAGGTGCATGTATGTGACCTGTACATAGTGTGTATGAGGTGCATGTATGTGACCTGTACATAGTGTATGAGGTGCATGTATGTGACCTGTATATAGTGTGTATGAGGTGCATGTATGTGACCTGTGTGTATGAGGTGCATGTATGTGACCTGTATATAGTGTGTATGAGGTGCATGTATGTGACCTTTATATAGTGTGTATAAGGTGCATGTATGTGACCTGTGTATAGTGTGTATGAGGTGCATGTATGTGACCTGTACATAGTGTGTATAAGGTGCATGTATGTGACCTGTGTATAGTGTGTATGAGGTGCATGTATGTGACCTGTGTATAGTGTGTATGAGGTGCATGTATGTGACCTGTACATAGTGTATGAGGTGCATGTATGTGACCTGTGTGTATGAGGTGCATGTATGTGACCTGTATATAGTGTATGAGGTGCATGTATGTGACCTGTACATAGTGTCTATGAGGTGCATGTATGTGACCTGTACATAGTGTCTATGAGGTGCATGTATGTGACCTGTAAATAGTGTATGAGGTGCATGTATGTGACCTGTACATAGTGTATGAGGTGCATGTATGTGACCTGTACATAGTGTATGAGGTGCATGTATGTGACCTGTACATAGTGTATGAGGTGCATGTATGTGACCTGTACATAGTGTATGAGGTGCATGTATGTGACCTGTATATAGTGTGTATGAGGTGCATGTATGTGGCCTGTATATAGTGTGTATGAGGTGCATGTATGTGACCTGTACATAGTGTGTATGAGGTGCATGTATGTGACCTGTACATAGTGTGTATGAGGTGCATGTATGTGACCTGTACATAGTGTGTATGAGGTGCATGTATGTGACCTGTACATAGTGTATGAGGTGCATGTATGTGACCTGTACATAGTGTGTATGAGGTGCATGTATGTGACCTGTACATAGTGTGTATGAGGTGCATGTATGTGACCTGTACATAGTGTGTATGAGGTGCATGTATGTGACCTGTACATAGTGTGTATGAGGTGCATGTACAGTACAGACCGAAAGTTTGGACACACCTTCTCATTCAAAGAGTTTTCTTTATTTTCATGACTATGAAAATTGTAGATTCACACTGAAGGCATCAAAACTATGAATTAACACATGTGGAATTATATACATAACAAAAAAGTGTGAAACAACTGAAAATATGTCATATTCTAGGTTCTTCAAAGTAGCCACCTTTTTGCTTTGATTACTGCTTTGCACACTCTTGGCATTCTCTTGATGAGCTTCAAGAGGTAGTCACCTGAAATGGTTTTCACTTCACAGGTGTGCCCTGTCAGGTTTAATAAGTGGGATTTCTTGCCTTATAAATGGGGTTGGGACCATCAGTTGCGTTGTGGAGAAGTCAGGTGGATACACAGCTGATAGTCCTACTGAATAGACTGCTAGAATAAGTATTATGGCAAGAAAAAAGCAGCTAAGTAAAGAAAAACGAGTGGCCATCATTACTTTAAGAAATGAAGGTCAGTCAGTCTGAAAAATTGGGAAAACTTTGAAAGTGTCCCCAAGTGCAGTCACAAAAACCATCAAGCGCTACAAAGAAACTGGCTCACATGCGGACCGCCCCAGGAAAGGAAGACCAAGAGTCACCTCTGCTGCGGAGGATAAGTTCATCCGAGTCACCAGCCTCAGAAATCGCAGGTTAACAGCAGCTCAGATTAGAGACCAGGTCAATGCCACACAGAGTTCTAGCAGCAGACACATCTCTAGAACAACTGTTAAGAGGAGACTGTGTGAATCAGGCCTTCATGGTAGAATATCTGCTAGGAAACCACTGCTAAGGACAGGCAACAAGCAGAAGAGACTTGTTTGGGCTAAAGAACACAAGGAATGGAGATTAGACCAGTGGAAATCTGTGCTTTGCTCTGATGAGTCCAAATTTTAGATCTTTGGTTCCAACCACCGTGTTTTTGTGCGACGCAGAAAAGGTGAACGGATGGACTCTACATGCCTGGTTCCCACCGTGAAGCATGGAGGAGGAGGTGTGATGGTGTGGGGGTGCTTTGCTGGTGACACTGTTGGGGATTTATTCAAAATTGAAGGCCATACTGAACCAGCATGGCTACCACAGCATCTTGCAGCGGCATGCTATTCCATCCGGTTTGCGTTTAGTTGGACCATCATTTATTTTTCAACAGGACAATGACCCCAAACACACCTGCAGGCTGTGTAAGGGCTATTTGACCATGAAGGAGAGTGATGGGGTGCTGCGCCAGATGACCTGGCCTCCACAGTCACCGGACCAGAACCCAATCGAGATAATTTGGGGTGAGCTGGACCGCAGCGTGAAGGCAAAAGGGCCAACAAGTGCTAAGCATCTCTGGGAACTCCTTCAAGACTGTTGGAAGACCATTTCAGGTGACTGCCTCTTGAAGCTCATGAAGAGAATGCCAAGAATGTGCAAAGCAGTAATCAAAGCAAAAGGTGGCTACTTTGAAGAACCTAGAATATGACATATTTTCAGTTGTTTCACACTTTTTTGTTATGTATATAATTCCACATGTGTTAATTCATAGTTTTGATGCCTTCAGTTTGAATCTACAATTTTCATAGTCATAAAAATAAAGAAAACTCTTTGAATGAGAAGGTGTGTCCAAACTTTTGGTCTGTACTGTATGTGACCTGTACATAGTGTGTATGAGGTGCATGTATGTGACCTGTACATAGTGTGTATGAGGTGCATGTATGTGACCTGTACATAGTGTATGAGGTGCATGTATGTGACCTGTATATAGTGTGTATGAGGTGCATGTATGTGACCTGTATATAGTGTGTATAAGGTGCATGTATGTGACCTGTACATAGTGTGTATGAGGTGCATGTATGTGACCTGTACACAGTGTGTATGAGGTGCATGTATGTGACCTGTATATAGTGTGTATGAGGTGCATGTATGTGACCGTCCTGTAATAGTGTATGAGGTGCATGTATGTGACCTGTACATAGTGTATGAGTGGTATGTGACCTGTACATAGTGTATGAGGTGCATGTAGGGACCTGTACATAGTGTGTATGAGGTGCATGTATGTGGCCTGTATATAGTGTGTATGAGGTGCATGTATGTGGCCTGTATATAGTGTGTATGAGGTGCATGTATGTGACCTGTACATAGTGTGTATGAGGTGCATGTATGTGACCTGTACTAGTGTATGAGGTGCATGTATGTGACCTGTACATAGTGTATGAGGGCATGTATGTGACCTGTACATAGTGTATGAGGTGCATGTATGTGACCTGTACATAGTGTATGAGGTGCATGTATGTGACCTGTACATAGTGCTATGAGGTGCATGTATGTGACCTGTATATAGTGTGTATGAGGTGCATGTATGGACCTGTGCACAGTGTATGAGGTGTATATATGTGACCTGTACATAGTGTCTGATGTGTATATATAACCTGTATGTATGTGACCTGTATATAGTGTGTATGAGTTGCATGTATGTGACCTGTACATAGTGTGTATGAGGTGCATGTATGTGACCTGTACATAGTGTGTATGAGGTGCATGTATGTGACCTGTATATAGTGTGTATGAGGTGCATGTATGTGACCTGTATATAGTGTGTATAAGGTGCATGTATGTGACCTGTATATAGTGTGTATGAGGTGCATGTACAGTACAGACCAAAAGTTTGGACACACCTTCTCATTCAAAGAGTTTTCTTTATTTTCATGACTATGAAAATTGTAGATTCACACTGAAGGCATCAAAACTATGAATTAACACATGTGGAATTATATACATAACAAAAAAGTGTGAAACAACTGAAAATATGTCATATTCTAGGTTCTTCAAAGTAGCCACCTTTTGCTTTGATTACTGCTTTGCACACTCTTGGCATTCTCTTGATGAGCTTCAAGAGGTAGTCACCTGAAATGGTCTTCCAACAGTCTTGAAGGAGTTCCCAGAGATGCTTAGCACTTGTTGGCCCTTTTGCCTTCACTCTGCGGTCCAGCTCACCCCAAACCATCTCGATTGGGTTCAGGTCCGGTGACTGTGGAGGCCAGGTCATCTGGCGCAGCACCCCATCACTCTCCTTCATGGTCAAATAGCCCTTACACAGCCTGGAGGTGTGTTTGGGGTCATTGTCCTGTTGAAAAATAAATGATGGTCCAACTAAACGCAAACCGGATGGAATAGCATGCCGCTGCAAGATGCTGTGGTAGCCATGCTGGTTCAGTATGCCTTCAATTCTGAATAAATCCCCAACAGTGTCACCAGCAAAGCACCCCACACCATCACACCTCCTCCTCCATGCTTCACGGTGGGAACCAGGCATGTAGAGTCCATCCGTTCACCTTTTCTGCGTCGCACAAAGACACGGTGGTTGGAACCAAAGATCTCAAATTTGGACTCATCAGACCAAAGCACAGATTTCCACTGGTCTAATGTCCATTCCTTGTGTTCTTTAGCCCAAACAAGTCTCTTCTGCTTGTTGCCTGTCCTTAGCAGTGGTTTCCTAGCAGATATTCTACCATGAAGGCCTGATTCACACAGTCTCCTCTTAACAGTTGTTCTAGAGATGTGTCTGCTGCTAGAACTCTGTGTGGCATTGACCTGGTCTCTAATCTGAGCTGCTGTTAACCTGCGATTTCTGAGGCTGGTGACTCGGATGAACTTATCCTCCGTAGCAGAGGTGACTCTTGGTCTTCCTTTCCTGGGGCGGTTCGCATGTGAGCCAGTTTCTTTGTAGCGCTTGATGGTTTTTGTGACTGCACTTGGGGACACTTTCAAAGTTTTCCCAATTTTTCGGACTGACTGACCTTCATTTCTTAAAGTAATGATGGCCACTCGTTTTTCTTTACTTAGCTGCTTTTTTCTTGCCATAATACAAATTCTAACAGTCTATTCAGTAGGACTATCAGCTGTGTATCCACCTGACTTCTCCACAACGCAACTGATGGTCCCAACCCCATTTATAAGGCAAGAAATCCCACTTATTAAACCTGACAGGGCACACCTGTGAAGTGAAAACCATTTCAGGTGACTACCTCTTGAAGCTCATCAAGAGAATGCCAAGAGTGTGCAAAGCAGTAATCAAAGCAAAAGGTGGCTACTTTGAAGAACCTGGAATATGACATATTTTCAGTTGTTTCACACTTTTTTGTTATGTATATAATTCCACATGTGTTAATTCATAGTTTTGATGCCTTCAGTGTGAATCTACAATTTTCATAGTCATGAAAATAAAGAAAACTCTTTGAATGAGAAGGTGTGTCCAAACTTTTGGTCTGTACTGTATGTGACCTATACACAGTATAAGGTGCATGTATGTGACCTGTACATAGTGTCTGAGGTGCATGTATGTGACCTGTACACAGTATGAGGTGCATGTATGTGACCTGTACATAGTGTGTATGAGGTGCATGTATGTGACCGGTACATAGTGTGTATGAGGTGTATATATAACCTGTATGTATCTGACCTGTGTATATGTATAACGTGCATGTGACCTGATCTCTATACGTATAACCATGTGCATGTGACTTGTGTAGTGTATATGATGTGCAAATATGTGACCTGTGTACGGTATATACGTATGACATCCATGTATGTATCTGACCTGTATACAGGATCAATGTTGTGTACATTTCCCATCTTTCGGTTGCTTTGCTGCCATCAAGTTGTAAATGAGTTCATTTTTTAATGACCTGGTAGAATGTCTGACTTTCAGCATCGGATACGAGTTCTATGATCTCCTGTGAATAAATCTGGATCTATGAGATTTACAAATCACTGCCTGGTTTTATTTACATTTTACACAGAAACCAACTTTTCTGGCATTGGGATTGTATGTCACCTGTATACAGTCTACGTACGGATGGGTCTATGTAGGTGACCTGTATGCGGTCTCTACATACGGATGGGCGTAGGCACGTGACCTGTATACGGTCTCTACGTACGGATGGTTGTAGGCACGTGACCTGTATACGGTCTCTACGTACGGATTGTTGTAGGCACGTGACCTGTATACGGTCTCTACGTACGGATTGTTGTAGGCACGTGACCTGTATACGGTCTCTACGTACGGATGGTTGTAGGCACGTGACCTGTATACGGTCTCTACGTACGGATGGTTGTAGGCACGTGACCTGTATACGGTCTCTACGTACGGATGGTTGTAGGCACGTGACCTGTATACGGTCTCTACGTACGGATGGTTGTAGGCACGTGACCTGTATACGGTCTCTACGTACGGATTGTTGTAGGCACGTGACCTGTATACGGTCTCTACGTACGGATGGTTGTAGGCACGTGACCTGTATACGGTCTCTACGTACGGATGGTTGTAGGCACATGACCTGTATACGGTCTCTGCGTACGGATTGTTGTAGGCACGTGACCTGTATACGGTCTCTGCGTACGGACGGTTGTAGCACGTGACCTGTATACGGTCTCTGCGTACGGACGGTTGTAGGCACGTGACCTGTATACGGTCTCTGCGTACGGACGGTTGTAGGCAAGTGACCTGTATACGGTCTCTGCGTACGGACGGTTGTAGGCACGTGACCTGTATACGGTCTCTACGTACGGACGGTTGTAGGCACGTGACCTGTATACGGTCTCTACGTACGGACTGGTGTAGGCACGTGACCTGATACGGTCTCTACGTACGGATGGGCGTAGGCACGTGACCTGTATACGGTCTCTACGTATTGATGGGCGTAGGCACGTGACCTGTATACGGTCTCTACGTATTGATGGGTCGTAGGCACGTGACCTGTATACGGTCTCTACGTATTGATGGGTGTAGGCACGTGACTTGTATACGGTCTCTACGTAACGGATGGGTGTAGGCACGTGACCTGTATACGGTCTCTACGTACGGATGGTTGTAGGCACGTGACCTGTATACAGTCTCTGCGTACGGATGGGTGTAGGCACGTGACCTGTATACGGTCTCTGCGTACGGACGGTTGTAGGCACGTGACCTGTATACGGTCTCTGCGTACGGACGGTTGTAGGCACGTGACCTGTATACGGTCTCTGCGTACGGACGGTTGTAGGCACGTGACCTGTATACGGTCTCTGCGTACGGACGGTTGTAGGCACGTGACCTGTATACGGTCTCTGCGTACGGACGGTTGTAGGCACGTGACCTGTATACGGTCTCTGCGTACGGACGGTTGTAGGCACGTGACCTGTATACGGTCTCTACGTACGGATGGGCGTAGGCACGTGACCTGTATACGGTCTCTACGTATGGATGGGCGTAGGCACATAATCTGTATACGGTCTCTACGTATTGATGGGTGTAGGCACGTGACCTGTATACGGTCTCTACGTATTGATGGGTGTAGGCACGTGACCTGTATACGGTCTCTACGTACGGATGGTTGTAGGCACGTGACCTGTATACGGTCTCTGCGTACGGATTGTTGTAGGCACGTGACCTGTATACGGTCTCTGCGTACGGATGGGTGTAGGCACGTGACCTGTATACGGTCTCTGCGTACGGACGGTTGTAGGCACGTGACCTGTATACGGTCTCTGCGTACGGACGGTTGTAGGCACGTGACCTGTATACGGTCTCTGCGTACGGACGGTTGTAGGCACGTGACCTGTATACGGTCTCTGCATACGGACGGGTGTAGGCACGTGACCTGTATACGGTCTCTACGTATGGATGGGCGTAGGCACGTGACCTGTATACGGTCTCTGCGTACGGATGGGTGTAGGCACGTGACCTGTATACGGTCTCTGCGTACGGACGGTTGTAGGCACATGACCTGTATACGGTCTCTACGTATTGATGGGTGTAGGCACGTGACTTGTATACAGTCTCTACATATGGATGGGTGTAGGCACGTGACCTGTATACGGTGTATGGATGCTGTGTACATATCTGAGCTATAGACAGTGTATCTGTGTACATGCATCTGATCGGTATACAGTCTATATGTACATGTTTCTGAGACGAGTTATAGATAGTATACGTATCTGATCTGTATGGTGTATATATCCTGCATGAAACAAGCCCTCATACAGGCTATGTGAATGGAAAAATAAAGAAAGCTATGGCTCCAGAAAGACAGGGAGCGAAAAATGAAACCACACGGGGGCTGAAATGTGGCAGTCATACATTTGAAATGCAGAGGAAAAATAAATAAATCAATGGACACTTCTGTGTAAAGCGTGTATTAGACGGGAAGATTTTCTGCCCGATTATTGCTCGCTCGTTAGCGATCATCTTGCGGTGTAATACTGCCGCTGATTGCACAATGAACGAGCAAACGGTCAGGACTTAGCGGCAGATTGTGCTGGCCAATTACAGCCTGCCGGCAGCAAACCACTGGGGAGGAGCGATGGCACAGCGATCTCCCCTTCTAGCGAGCAGAACGCTTCCCTCCGTGCAATAGCTTGCGTGTTCGGGCTATGTTATACACTTCCTGTTAGGCCTCTTTCACACGACCGTATGGCTTTTCAGTGTTTTGCGGGCCATTTTTACTGGATTTGTTTTTTGTTTCCGTTGTGTTTTCGTTTCTGTTCAGTTTTTCCATACGGCATATAAAGTAAATACATAGAAAAAATTGGGCTGGGTAAAAAATTTTCAATAGATGGTTCCGCAAAAACGGAAAGGATACGGAAGACATACGGATTCATTTCCGTATGTGTTCAGTTTTTTTGTTTTTATTTTTGCGAACCCATTGACTTGAATGGAGCCACGAAACGTGATTTGCTGGCAATAATAGGACATTCTATCTTTTAACGGAACGAAAATACGGAATGCATACGGAGTACATTCCATTTTTTTTTTTGCGGAACCATTCAAATGAATGGTTTAGTATACAGAAAAAAAAAGCCTTAGTAAAGAAACAATGACGCTCCTGAACAGAACAAAGAGTCACCAATTATGCCCAACTGCCATTTTTGCATTTAATTTAACCCCTGTTGTGCATTTTCATAAGTATACAATATTATCAAATGATATTATAGCATAAATTAATGCTCATTGCCTTTAAGAGGAAATCAGCTTGAACCAAAGTTCTGTTATGTGACTGAAGAGGCCAAGATGAGTTCATGGCAAGTTCAGTTTATATAAGAATAATTGTGAATATGAACGGACATTGTATTTTAAAAATTATTGCTAAAGATATGGGTTTATCTATGAGGAGTATACTGGCTTCTTCAGACATGTCTGTCTGAAGGGAACAATGTTGTTTCATGGATAAGCCATGAGAAGATAAGAATTCATATCCTTAAGGCGCACCTGCTGTATGACGTTCAATTCACATTCATAATTAAATTCAATATATTTCTGTATGGTATATTTAGTTTTACAACATATTTTAACCAATAATTTGTATAATGTGTTATTGATGTGTAACAATGTATAGGTGTATATATATATATATATATATTATACCATGTATATGTCATTTAGAACGAATCCTGTAGAAGATTTAGAAACACTGAAGTAAGTTTCTGGTAATTGGATTTCTGAGAAGAATGTTATTTCAGACGATAGTTATTCATCCATGTAGATAAGTAAAATATACAAGTCCCGATGCCGAGTATCCAGGCCGTTATATATATCGTTATCAAGTTAACATATATTCAAGTCTAGGTTATAGGTAATTAAAAGTGTCAAGAAAAGACCTTCCTCAATGATGTATATTAAAAAGGTTAAGAAGGTCATGTGAACATATTATTAGGTATTTAGAATTAATGTTTAAGGTTGTGATATTCATCTGCAGTACCAAAGTGCCATCTGGAGATGCACAATATTATATTATAATTCCTTTTTTTTTCCATGTCAAGGGTTAATATGACATCATTGTGTTATTAGCTTGCAAATACACCCACCTTACCTAATTCGAAATCCCTAATCTAGAAGGGGATGTTTCTTAGATAAGGTGGGGAATAATTACTCGTGTGCAGAGCATCAAAGGATAGATCCATTCAATCAAGAAGAAAAAAAATAAAAAATAAAAAAGAAATCTGTACCAGAAGAAAACTTGGATTTTTTTTTGGAATTACTAGGAAAGTTCTTGAGAACTGGTCCAATCTGAACTCTGTCTACCTCTGACCCGGTAACGTATATTGTGTTTACTGCTCGTGATATTAATAAGATATTTCTCTCGGTATAAAGCCAAGAGTTCCCATACTGTGGGAATATATAGTGTTAGGCGCCTCCATAATGCAGATTATTCTCTTAGCAAAGATGCATAGTGTTAATGGAAGATCTGACATTATTTGAAAAGAGAACTAAACCCTTGGAAAGTTATTTTCCATAGTCTGATTGTCGAGCTGAATTTTTTTATCATATTAATATCATATATTTTTAATTGGTCATAAGGAAACAGAGTCAAGGGATAACATTTATTTTCCTGTATAACCAGTGTTTTATTGTTATAACCTGTTTGATAAACAGGTTTCTCTTGGTATATAAATTATTGGTTTGTCATATAATTAAGTTATACTGTGCTGGTGAGATAGGGGTGTGATAGCACCACCGTGTGGCATATTTTAGGTATTATTTTGTAACTTCATAGTTTGTTTTGCAATTGTATTGATTTTATATTCTTTGTTTTATAATAAACGACATATTTTGCATATACAATTGTCCCTTTGTTTCACTGCTTGCACAAATTAAGATTCTCAATAAAAGAACTTAAAAGGTGTGTGTGTGTATGTATATATATATATATATATATATATATATATATATATATATATATATATATATATATATATATATAGAAAAAAAGCAGCACACATTGAACACGGGTGCAAGTCCTCCTGGGGGCCTGAGGCCAAGGTCCCAAATGAATATAGAAGAAAAAAGGCAGCACTCCAAATTGTGATGAAAAAAAGTGGACGGTTTATTCACCCACCTAGCAGCAACGTTTCAGCTCTCTCATTGGAGCCTTTGTCCAGCTGAATAACATGTGCATAGTGGCATACATAAATAGTGCAAACCAATTCATAATTACAAATCAATAATTAAACAATAAAGTGCAAGTGCGTCAAGAATACAAGTGTTAAAAATACAATTCATCTGTCGCCATGATTATATCCCAACTAGTTGTGAACTGGACAGAGGTGTGTACGCGGTTTGACAGGCCGTGATGCCCCCCTGATACGGCCATTCCGCTACGGAGACTGGTGCTCACCCGCCGATCTTTCGTTTGTGGATTGGTTTTATCTGCTTTAAACTGCGGAGCTCTGGACACTGTAAGCGTGTCTTGTGATTCTGTACAGGGAACCTGCCGGCCTGTATGGGCATGAGCATGCGCCCTGGTGCAAAGCTGGACAGCGGCCATCTTTACTGTGGTTCCCGTACTCTCTGCCATTATCACGTGTCTCACGAGAGCACATGGAGCGGCGCATGCGCCGATTGCCTTTCCGGACGCCAGCAGATTCCACCAGGTCTCTGTGATTCAACGTGACTCATTCAAAGTTTTTTAATGTTTTAATTGATTTGTCATTGCCATACACTGTGTACACTTTACTATATTGGATTGGCAATCATGTATGTTTATAGATTTTTTTTTTTCACTGTACCGATCACGATATGTATTTTATATGATCATGTTCACAGCTAGTTGGGATATAATCATGGCGACAGATGAATTGTATTTTTAACACTGTTGTATTCTTGACGCACTTGCACTTTATTGTTTAATTATTGATTTGTAATTATGAAATTGTTTGCACTATTTATGTATGCCACTATGCACACGTTATTCAGCTGGACAAAGGCTCCAATGAGAGAGCTGAAACGTTGCTGCTAGATGGGTGAATAAACCGTCCACTTTCTTTCATCACAATTTGGAGTGCTGCTATATATATATATATATATATATATATATATATATATATATATATATATATATATATATATATATATATATATATATATATATATATTATATATATATATATATATATATATATATTTTATTTATTTTATCCTCTTTTAGGGCCCATTCACACGACTGTATGGCTTTGCGATCCGCAAAACACGGACACCGGCCATGAGTGTTCCGCAATTTGCGGACCGCACATGGCCGCAACCATAATAGAAAATGCCTATAGGAATAGGACATGTTCTATGTTTTCTGCAGAGCCACAGTACGGAATAACAGACGCGGACAGCACACAGTGTGCTTTCCACATCCTTTGAGGGCCCATAGAAATGAATATATCAGCAGACCTTCCGCCGAACAGCTACGGATCCGTACATACGGTCGTGTGAATGGGCCCTTATATGAAGATTCTTTTTATATAGAAGATATATGACACCCCTTCTACCCCTGGCAATTCTCTGCTTTTTTTCATTTTTCTCTCCTTGCCTACCCGGACCAATACCTTTTTTATTTCTCTATTCACAGACGATTGAGGGCTTGTTTTTTTGCAGAACAGGTTGTACTTTCTAATGGCACCATTTATTATTTCATACAACAAAGTAGGAAGCTGGATAAAAAAAAAAATTCCACCAGTTTTGTTTTTATGGCGTTTACTATACGGTAAAACCAACCTGTGCCCTTCATTCTCTGGGTCAGTACAATTACATATACCACACACAGTTTTTCTTGTATTTGAAAATTATATATAATATAATGTGTATGTTTTATTTTTATCACCATAATTTGACCCCCATAACTTTTTTTTTTTTAGTTATGTCCACAGGGCTGAGTGAGGGCTCATTTTTTGCAGGATGGTCGGTAGTTTTTATTAATACCATTTTGTGGATGTAACTTTTTATTACTTTTTTGGGGGAGTTGAAGTGAGAAAAAATAGCAACTTTTTTTATTTATTTTTTTCTGTTACACTGAATATTTTAATGGTAGGGGTGTTTTTACACATGTTGCTATGCCAGTCGTTTGTTATTTTTATAGCTTTTTTTTTCTACTAGGTTGTAGGCGCCCAAACATCATACAATCGTTATATTACCGCTTCTAAGTGTCAATGGAAATAAATCCATTAACATATAGATTCAGTATATTGCAATGTAGTGCTGCCACCTGCAGGCCTACATTGGAATATTCTTGCGAAAAGCATCAGAGCCGCAGCATGCCCTTGCCTTTCACTGGCAATAAACAGCTCCCCCCAATCATCACATTGGGGAGCTGTTCCAAGGTCGGAATTGCAGCACTTCTGGGTTTTGTGCTCAGATTACGTTGGCACATTTGATCACAGCATCTGAAGTGTTAAATTCCTGTGATCGGCTTTACCGCCGATGGCAGACATTAGTCCTGGATATTTGCTGTATGGTACACATGACCCCCAGTCAGGCCAGGATTGTAGCCGCCATACAGTTTCAGAAAATGGGGAGGTGGTTTTAGGAATATCGGGAAAAGACAACGGTAATAGTGGCTTACTGTACCTTTAACAAAGGAGTGGTGCTACAAAGCCCCGTTGATCCACCCAACCAACTCAATTATATATAAAAGGAAGTTAAAGATTGGGCTGAGCACTCAAATACTGGAATACTGCATATATAAGGTAATAAATTAATATTTATTCTCTGCAAGGCATACACAATAAAAGCAATATAAAACTGACATATAACAAACATATACGCCCTAAAATAAACTCTGCAGTAAATGGATCCAAATAAATGTGGCGATATATTGCAATGTAATATCAGTTGATCCTCTCACATGAAGGGGTTAAAATACGTGAAGTAGTAGAATCAGCAAGGTTCGGTACGTATATGTCCGTATTTGTTATACATGTTAGTTTTATATTGCTTTTATTGTGTATGCCTTGCAGAGAATAAATATTATTAATGTATTACCTTATATATGCAGTAATCCCAGTATTTGAGTGCTCAGCCCAATCTTTAACTTCCTGGTTTTAGGAATATCCCCTAAAGACCTTTCCTTAGGCCAGTCAGATGGAGGTGCATCCAACATAGTCCATAATGCTGCAGTAGCGGACACAACACAGTGTGTGCCAATGCACCGCTGCTTCTGGAAACACCCGTCGCTGCGCATCAGGCTGGACACTTAAATCCTCCCCTACCAATCAGGGGGTCTGCCACTCATGCCACCATTAACCCTAATGACAAAAAGAAAGCCAGTGTGGCAAGGAAAGCTGAGAATCAGGGGAACTTTATTGCAATCCATCCCCCATCAGGGGCAAGTGTCAAAAAGTTGCCCATGTATAGTGCCAATCCCTGTGTGAGAAGGTCCGCAGCAGCTGCTATCTGACTGCTTGAGTGAGGAGGGGAGGGGAAGTGGATTATGGGGGGAGTGGAGGACCATGCATCAAGACTGTATAAAATACTGTAGCAATAATGTAATCAGCTGAAAAGTATCCCTTCTCCTCCTCTGATCTGGGGTGAAATCCCCAAAAAGGAGGCTAGGAGCTGTGAACCTTTTCATGGTTTGTGCCCATAGTGTATGTAGGCACCATAGACCCCCAGCATCCCTGGTGTGTGGAGAGAGAGCTCCACTGCTGCCCCCAGAGATTATCCTCCGCTCTGCACAGGGAAGCTGCAACACAACATGGCTGCTCTGCAACTTCACCGAGCCTGTAAGCCCCCTCCCCTATAGTCTTTGCATCTGGAAGGAGAATAATAAAGAACTACTCCACCCAGTAGGTACTTGGATGGGATCAGGATATCCCACCCTGTCTCTTTAAAGTGGACCTGCCACAACATGTGGCAGTGCACAGCTCAATGACGGAAGCCTCAGGAGATACACATTTAAAGGGGCTATCACCATTTAACCCTTGGGAATAAAGAACTAGCAAGTACTTACCTGACAGATCACACAGTGTTACTTTGGTTCTCCCAGATGGGCTGTTTACCTGGCTGCAGCGGTCATGTGTTGTCGACGTTACGTCACCGCTGCAGCTTGGTAAATAGAGTCCAGCCGGGAAAACCTAAGTAACGGGGCGTGATCTGTCAGGTAAGTACTTACCAGTTCTTTACAGCAGGCTGATCTTGAGTTGTCTGGTTTCCTCCTGGCACCGGATAAACCCTTTTCACAAATGGCATTTAGTGGCATCCATATCCTATGTAGTACTCTTTTTGCAGTCTGCTGCGCTATTTCATGCCGCAAAAAACAGTAACCACGCCATGCAGTGATAGAACAAAGGCAAAAATGGCGCTCTTAGCCTCTGTCCAGGCCTATGCATCTGTTTTATGTATGTGTCCAGACCTTTCCCGGCATATACAACCATCTGGTCACAATGTGAAAGAAGTCTCTGGGACTGTGGTCTCTGCTCTATCAGTATATGGCGGGTTTGCTTTAGGACTAGTATACAGAGCGGTGTGCGAATCACTGCGGCATCAGGTCCCCACTAGATATAATCCATCTTGTATTCCTGTACAGACCCAACACATAAAGACAACCCCTCAGAGAGGCTCCTGCAGGGAAATCCTCAGCTCGTTTTGTGAATTTGGCTTTATTTAAATGTAAATCTTGCAAAATAGAACATTCCTCTCACACCCTGCACCCATCCAGCGACCTGCATGCCAGGGGAAGATGGGTGCTGAAGTTTTAAAATCACCAGAGAGTTGCAGCCACTCTTACAGCTTCCATTTAGAACTAAAGGGGTGGATTGTAGCAACCATTACTAATAGGAAAGTGGATAGCCACAGGTCAGTTATGTATATCAGGACTGGGACTCCCAGCAGCCCAGTGACCACCCCACTTTCAAGCCCGTCCAACCCTCCGATATAATAGATTGCAGCACTGACTAAGAAGCTTTACACAGGTGTTGCAGGAGCCCATAGCAGAGAGGTGTCATATCAGGAGGGGGGCAGGGAGAGACACGACTGTCACCTCAACCCCAAGGCCCTATTTTATGCACTGACTCCTATCCAAGATCTAAGGGACCATATCACAAGGGGTCAAGTAGTGTAAAAAGGGAGTTGGGTGGGGGACATCTCCAGGTAACAGTCTCTGACGTCCACATTATCTCTTAGCTCCTACAAAATACAAGGCGTTGGTTTTGGGGTAATATTTCACGTTCTGTTTTTTGTCCATGAGACCACCAAAAATGATAAGCTCCCCTCGACCCTGCACAACAGTATGTAGACTGGTCTCGGGGGGTCCCACCACAGAGCTGTTGCTGAAAATCTTCCATTTTACACGACCCCATTCCCGGGTTCCCTGAATGTCCAAGGCATACATCTGCATAGGCTTGCAGTTCACGTTCTGATATAAGGGCTTCCCCACGTTGAGCGACTGAGGAGGGTGATGTCCTAGACGACGGGCGATAGGGGGCAAGGAGTGGCCATCACTTTGGGCCGGGACTGGACGTGTTGAGGCTGCTTCAGAGCCGCTGCTGGGAGAACCAGGGGAGGTGAGGGTAGGTGGGCTGGTGGGGTTAGTTCCCCCATGTGATGAAGAGGAGGAAGGTGAGGAAGTTACAAATGCTCGAACAGCTTCCAGTCCCCGACGAAGTGCTCCAGGCGACACGGCTCCAGAAAACGTGGAAGTAATGTGCGGGGGAGTGTGGACTCCATTTGTCTGTTCAGGCAGGTTTCTACTTGTAGGGTCCAAATCTAAATCCCCCCTTTTCCATGTGCAGTCTTCTGCACTGAGACATAAATCCTTTTGCTCTGGAAGGGATCCTCGACGGGCAGGAGGCAGGGGAGGTGCCTTATGCTCACAGCTCTCAGCGGCAGGGGGGGAAATGACCTGCAAGGGGCTGTCCAAAGCTGCAGCGGGAGACACACTGCCCCCATTAAGGACAGGTGATAGGCCATCACCCCTAGCTGGAGAAAGGCTTCCTTCACGGGACCCACCTCCAGTGTGCCTCGGAGGTCGGGGTCTGAGGGTCCCCCAGCGTCCATTTACACAAGGGGCTTCATCGGATGCACGGACCGGGGAGTGTGATCTGTACTCTCTAGTCTCAGGCGCCAGGGCAGGTGGAGTTGCACTGATTGGTGAAGGACGGGAATTCAAGCTTGGACTAAGAGGAGCGCGACCACTGGGTGCCTGACTGAACACCACCACACACTGACCCACCTACAGGAAAGGGGAGAGAGCATCATTACTACTCTGTATATATATGAGGGATCAGACTGTGTGTGATAACAATACAGAATTTAGACCAAAAATGTACTAAGATTAATGGCCCTAGAATCCACTAATTAGCTGCATAAAAGTCCTATGGCCAATGGACAAGGCAAATAAAATTTAGGTGGCCATGGGCAACCATGGAGGACGTACCCTACAGGCTGGATGGCACCACAGTTCTGGGGCTCCATGATCCTCATTTTCCACTTTCAGTTGCTGCCAGGTCCAGGGATTTGTGTTCATGTGCAGCAGCCAGGCATCTTTAAAAAGCTGAAAGGGAGTAACATGACGATAGTCACAGAATGTAACACTACGCAGCAGAGCACAAAGGGCTGGAATACGGCACATTGGGTACTCACAGCATTGGGTCCTCCGCAGCCACCCAGGATCAGGATAGTCTCGCTGTCGATAATAATCTATAAGCGGGAAGGTCAATGACATTATCATCTCATATTAACCAATGTGTAAGAGGGGACATGAAGACAAAAGCGTACCTGAGACTGTCCTCCTCGGGGGTGGGGGCTAGGCCTGGAGATGTTTGGTTTGGACCAAGACCACTGCTCCATGTCGAGCACCCAGACATCATTGCTCCTGAAAGACCAGAATATTATTATTCATTTACTGCTCACAGGTTACAAACTCTTTACATTTCAAGGGCAGCTTGTATGAATCCCAGGGGGAAGAGATGTGTATCAAGAACGGTGGGATATGGCAGTATACATATGACTGGTCCGTCTCATACAGGTGCAGTAAGTAATGGCATATGCACTCTGGTGTGGACATTTCCAGTAGATGAATATAGTGGATGTCAACTTACATTTGCCGAGAACCAAGAGATCCCCCGAAGACGATCATCTTATCACCGATAACGCAGGATGAATGCCCAGCCATCGGCGGAGGCCCATGGGTGGTCACAATGCAGTTCCACCTGGAAAGATGCCTTGAGGTTAATTACAATGATAAACTAATGCTGGCATAACAGGTGAGACAGTGTGGAAGCCAATGTTCACCTCACTACAAAGGCGACCAAAACGCGACTAAGTTTGCAACCGGCGAAAATAATTTACAGTTTTGTCACCATCTGCTTGCCCTCACAGTGACCAAACGCCGTACATGTGCAGTTCTTGGTGCTGGTCTTTAATCTGAGCCACAGAACATGCAAAAGTTCCTGCACTATGACAGCCAGGGACCCGGGAAGACAGCAGTGGTTTATTACGGCTTTTGCCTTCTCCTTTCCTTAGTACATAGCGATCAATGAGTGCTATGCGGCGAACAGAGAAAGTGCTGCTTCCCCTAATGAACTTGGCGATTATGTGATCGTCAAGTGTCTCGTGTATAGCAGAGCTGCAAGGCCTTAGGGTACTTTCACACTAGGGTTTTTCTTTTCCGGCATAGAGTTCCGTCACAGGGGCTCAATACCAGAAAAGAACTGATCAGGCATATCCCCATGCATTCTGAATGGAGAGTAATCGGTTCAGGATGCATCAGGATGTCTTCAGTTCAGTCTTTTTGACTGTTCAGGACAGAGATAAAACCTTAGCATGCTGCGGTATTATCTCTGGCCAAAAACCCAGAACACCGGATCTGTCATTTTTTTCCCCATAGGAATGTATTAGTGCCGAATCCGGCATTCAAAATACCGCAATGCCAGAAAAAAAAAAAATGCCGGATCCGTTTTTCCGGATGACACCGGAAAGACTGATCTGGCATTTCAATGCATTTGTAAGACTGAACAGGATCCTGATCAGTCTTACAAATGCCATCAGTTGGCATACGTTTTGACGTATCCGGCAGGCAGTTACGGCAATGGAACTGCCTGCCGGATTCCTCTACCGCAAGTGTGAAAGTACCGTTAGTAGAATCAGATCAGCTCTGCCTGTGCTCCTTTGGATGCCCTAGTAACAATGAAGAAAAAAAAAAAAGAAGAAAAAAAAGTACAGAACTAAACTAAATATAAAAAATAAAAGCCCTCCCAGAGGTCTTTTGAAAAAAAGAAAAAAAAAAAAAAAAGCAGCACCGGACACCCCTGCGGAGCGGATCCGTTCTTCTGGAACAGCTACGTTCTGTAGTGTGTTGTGCCTTTTCATAGTTAAATGCATTGATATCCAATTTATTCTAGTCAAGATGGATGTTCATTGCCTTTAAGACCCATGCTCAAGTATATTTACAATTTTGTATGTCTTGAGTAGGCCAAAGTAAGGTCGTACAAAGGTTTCTGCTTTTTATTGTTATTCTTCTCATGAATGTACCAGTCTGAGAAGAATCCTCCTTGTCAACGTATACATTTATGACGGGAGATAAAGATAAGCTCTATGCAGCTGGTGATAATTACCTATACAATTAGGTATTTATTAATGAAGCTAAATATATAATATGTATGTATTCATTTAATGAGCCTTAGTTAGTCCTTAGCATAAGACAATCAGTAGGATATAATATATATATATATTATATATATATATATATATATATATATATATATATATATATATATATATATATATTATATTATTATATGTTACAAAGACAACATGTATCCAGTATATTATATATATTTCTCATTAGGAGAATATTTGTCTCTAAAAGAGTGCCTGTAAAGATGTGTGTTCTGTAACAATCACATCTTTGGTATGACAGGAGGTACTGATATCTCTGTGAGAAAACAAGGCCATTCATATCATTATGATACATAAATCAACAGTGTGAGAAACATTCAGAGAGACGCCTAGAGGTCTGTCTCTAATTGCTACAAGTGTCAGAATTAATCCCTATAGCTTTGAATTAAAGCTTCTAAGGTCAAATGTATAAAATACATTTTATTCAGACTTGCATAAGTTAACCCTTTATACTATGATGCAAATAGCTTATACAGCAGTGCCACCTAGGCATCAGTAGGTGACATTACAACAGTAGCAAAAGTGCATTCTGGGTAAGGTTATGATGTCACATTTTTTATCAATGGTCACGCCCATCCGACAATGATTGGAAAGTTCCAAACTAGGAAGGTGTGTCTAACTGATAAGTTTGTGATCATAAACCATACACAGAGGGAGGAGAAAGAGAAAACAAGTGGAGCTCTCTAGAGGGGTCTATCAAGATGAAAGCCATGGTGAGATGCGCTATGATGGACCACCCAGCTTTCCTAGGAGCAGAAGTGAGATTCCTACTAGGACTTGGTAATAGACACAGAAAATGATATTTCATTTTATTAAGACTAATTTGATAGTGTGGGGGTGAAATTATACCATCTAGATTGGCAAATAAATAAATAATTACATTATTGATCATCTCCATATTGAGATGTAGTCTTAGGATATTGTGAGACTTCATTCTACCTGCAGAAGAATCTAGACTCATAATCTAAAGATCCTAGATGCCTGTTATTTGTCTTAAAGGGGTTTTCCGGGATACATTTATTTATTTATTTTTAACTGCTTACTCACTGTTAGTAGCCAAATCTATCTTCCTAAGATGTTTTTAGGTAGCTTTTGCACTGCTGCATGGCTCCTACAGTCCCCAGCAGACTGTGTACATATCTGTTTATGTATGCCATCACTTCCTGCTGCAGTGCATTGTGGCTCCCAGTGCAGATCAGCAGCTCCTGGTTTCTACAGTGTAAGATCACCTCCCTGCACCCACCCCCCTCATACATATTCAGCCTCCTCCATAGATCCACCCCCCTCTTTCATATTCCTCCTCCATAAACTCCTCCTTGCTCTGTCTCTTGCACTTCATGTGCTCAGTGTTTGCAGACAGTGAACTAACACACAGGGAGCAGCTCCATCTTTCCACAATGGTAGATCATTTTTATGCTTGTGCTAGTTACTCATGGTATACAACCTTAGGGATAGCAGACTGCAACAAACTATAAGGGCCACGCTCCCACATCTATCCATAAACATCGCTGACAGCGTCACACTATAAGGGCCACGCTCACACATCTATCCATAAACATCGCTGACAGCGTCACACTATAAGGGCCACGCTCACACATCTATCCATAAACATCGCTGACAGCGTCACACTATAAGGGCCACGCTCACACATCTATCTATAAACATCGCTGACAGCGTCACACTATAAGGGCCACGCTCACACATCTATCCATAAACATCGCTGACAGAGTCACACTATAAGGGCCACGCTCCCGCATCTATCCATAAACATCGCTGACAGTGTCACACTATAAGGGCCACGCTCTCACATCTATCCATAAACATCGCTGACAGCGTCACACTATAAGGGCCACGCTCACATATAGATCCCTAAACATGACTGAGAGCTTTACACAATTATAGCAGCTTTGAAACAAAAAAAATATTGTTTTAGTGTGTCCATAGTCTGAAAGCCACCGTTTTTTTTATTTTTTGACCGATTGTCTTAGTTAGGCTCCTTTCACACCTGCGTTCAGGTGTCCGCTCGTGAGCTCCGCTTGAAGGGGCTCACAAGCGGCCCTGAATGCAGCCGTCTGGCCCTAATGCATTCTCAGTGGAGGCAGATCCACTGAGAATGCATTCGTCTGCCAGCGCTCAGCCTCCGCTCCGCTCAGTGAGCGGACACCTGAACGCTGCAAGCAGCGTTCGGGTGTCCGCCTGGCCGTGCGGAGGCGAGCGGATCCGTTCCGACTTACAATGGAAGTCAATGGGGACGGATCCGCTTGAAGATGACACCATATGGCTCAATCTTCAAGCGGATCCGTCCCCCATTGACTTTCAATGTAAAGTCTGAACGGATCCGCTCAGGCTACTTTCACACTTAGAAAATTTTCTAAGTTATAATGCAGACGTTCTAAACGGATGCAAACGTCTGCATTATAGGAGCGGATCCGTCTGATGAAACATCAGACGGACCCGCTCCGAACGCTAGTGTGAAAGTAGCCTTAGGGATTCATTTTTTGCGGGTTGAGGTGACGGTTTGATTAGTACTATTTTGGGGGACATGCGCCTTTTTAAACGCTTGTTGTTGCACTTTATGTGATGTTAGGTAAAAAAAAAAAAAGGCTTTTTTTTTAAACAGTTTTTATGATATTTTTTTAAGGTGCTTTTCGGACATGGTGTGTAATGTGATATATTTATGGAGCCGGTTGTTACGGACAAGGCAATACCAAATATGTGTAGGTTTTTTTATTCATTTAATTTTTTTTATGTAATAAATGAACGGATAAAAGACAATTTTTATTTTATTTCTAATTCAAATTTTGTAAAGGGGTGCGCCCCCCCTCAATATAATAAACATTGGTGGCGCAGTGCGCCCCCCTCAATATAATAAACATTGGTGGCGCAGTGCACCCCCCTCAATATAATAAGCATTGGTGGCGCAGTGCGCCCCCCCTCAATATAATAAACATTGGTGGCGCAGTGCGCCCCCCCCTCAATATAATAAGCATTGGTGGCACAGTGCGCCCCCCTCAATATAATAAGCATTGGTGGCGCAGTGCGCCCCCCTCAATATAATAAGCATTGGTGGCGCAGTGCGCCCCCCCTCAATATAATAAGCATTGGTGGCACAGTGCGCCCCCCCTCAATATAATAAGCATTGGTGGCACAGTGCGCCCCCCCTCAATATAATAAACATTGGTGGCGCAGTGCGTCCCCCCTCAATATAATGAACATTGGTGGCGCAGTGCGTCCCCCCTCAATATAATGAACATTGGTGGCACAGTGCGTCCCCCCTCAGTATAATGAACATTGGTGGCACAGTGGGCAGTGCCAATGAGGGTTAAAAAATAATAATAATTAACTCACCTCCTCCAATTGATCGTCTCCTGTACTTTCTTCGGGACCTGGCAAAGGACCTGTGGTGACATCACTGTGCTCATCACATGATACATCACATGATCCATCACCATGGTAATGGACCATGTGATGAGCTCAGTGACATCACCACAGGTCCTGAAGAAGAATGAACAGGAGACCGGCAGCTACGCGATCAACTGGAGGAGGTGAGTTAATTTTTTTATTATTTTTAACCCTCATTGGCACTTTCACTGAGCCACCAATGTTTATTATACTGGGGGAGGGGGGCGCACTGTGCCACCAATGTTATTTATACTGGTGGGGGGGGGGCGCACTGTACCACCAACGTTTCTTATACAAATACAGGAGGCGGGTGCCGGAATCAAATAGCCGACACCCGACCTTGTGACAGGGAGCTGCGATCAGCGACAGTTAACCCCTCAGGTACCGCACCTGAAGGGTTAACTCAACTGCAGCTGATCGCAGCTCCCTGTCACAGAGGTCGGGTGCAGGCTATTTGATTCCTGGCACCCGCCTCCTGTATTTGTATTACAGGCTCAGTTTTCTTCATTGGTGGCGCATTTTGGTCGCCATCTGGAGCCCTGACTAAGGCTAATCAGACATCAGGGTCTGATTAGCCTTAGGTCCATAGCAACCAGGACGCCTTTGTTAGGCGTCCGGTTGCCATGGCAACGATCGGCCGCTGCAATCGCAGCAGCAGGGGCGCGATGGTAGAGAGAGGGAGCTCCCTCCTTCTCAACCACATGGATCTGGATGCCGCGCACCTGTTACAGAGTGTTAGCTGTTACAGTTACAGCTAACGCTCTCTGCTGATGGCAGCGGCTCCGTTCCTGAGCCGCTGCCATCAATATCTGCACCACAAGGAGCGGACGCATGGGGGGGGGGGGGCGGCGGCATTTGTTATATATGGGACAATGGGGGCAGAAAGGAGTGGAGCATTTTAGGGGAGGCACTTTATTTCACTTTGACGTCACCGGACTGGAGGGGCGGAGCTTAGCGCAATCTTGGCCAGGAGAGTTACTGCCCCTCCTAGACTTTTGAATAATTAATTAGGCTGTCAGTGACGTCACCGGGCTCCCTGAGCAGCGGAAGAGGAAGCTTTCCTCCTCTGCAAGGGACCCGGTACGTCACTGACTGAAAGAAATCAGTTACTTCCTGCCATAAAGGTTTTTGGTAAAAAGGGTACTTAGAAACATGCTGAAAAGGTAGGACATGGGTGTATGTCAAGTGTGTGTACGTGCAACGCTATTAAACAATGGTCCCTAATCCCGGACAACCCCTTTAATAGTCTTACCAAAGTTATATGTGTGAAAATAGTCCAGGATGGGGCGGAAGGATAGTTATCTCTTCTAAGTTATATCCTTGGATGGATTTGCCCATCTTGAAGTCATGTGATGTGTAGTTGGTTAGAGGGGGGCGGAATGTATTTAGCATTCCATATTGATGTCTAGGATTAGACAGGCCCACCCTGATATCATGAGGTTTTCTCTGAACAGTAGTAATGTATATAACTTATGTTCATATTTTGATATCCTAACCTAATAATGGCTTGGTTATAATGTGACAAGTTATTTCCACTCGCATGTATTAAGCTTGTAATGCTTTATATTAACGCTATATATATATATATATTCATTTGCATGTATCATTGTGTTTATTTACTTATATATGTTTATAACCTTGTAACCAATAAATCTGCATATTTTTATACCTGTGTATTATTGTATAATGCAGAACTACATGTTTATCATTAACGTCATCTCACGTCAAGAGAGGAAATAGTCGGACTCAGATGTGAATTGTATCGATTAGTTTGTCTACAATTCACCAGGTCATGATTTTAAGAATTTATGACAAATTTTATACATTTAATTTTTTTATGGTTAATTATTTTTATGAACATAATTAATTATTCTTAATTGAATTATTACACCCCAACAAGTGGATGGAGCTGGTTACCAATCGCTTCAATTAAAGCAGCGTTGCAGTAACCGTCTCTGACCACTACACAATGGAGGGAGCCGTGTAGCTGGGTGTCGGAGTCACTAGAGAACAGCTGATTGGCAGGTGTTCAGGGTGTCGGACCCCCGCTGATCAGATCGGCCATCACTTGCGAGTTCCATTTCAAAGTTCTGTACAGTTGGGCTCTGCACAGTTATCCTCAACCCTTTCATGACCGGGCCTAAAAAAGGCCTGAATGTCCAGGCAATATTTCACAACTTTGTGCACGTGGTGGTTTAGTGACCCTAACTTTATTTGTCTACCAAAATAATTTTTGCAATGTGTTTTATTTGACACTTAGGGCTTTTTATTATCATGGATTTTTTTGAGATCCCCCCCCCCCCCTTTTTTTAGGTTAATTTGGGGAAAACTGGGGCTCCACAGTAGCCCCAGTTACAGGGGAAAAAAGCCCCCTGTGGGGGCATTACACAGGCAGAGCTGATCAGGGTCTTCTTAACTAATAAAGGAAGCTCATGCAGCGCTCTTCTGTCAGCACTGGAGAAGACAAGAGCGGTAATAAACCGCTCCCGTCTTCTCCTCAAGGTACCCACTGTGTCCGACAGCCAGGACCCGACCTGCTCCTGCTAGATTCCAGGAGTTTAACCCCAGCGCTAGGATTAAAGAGCTGCCTGACCGTTTATATACATGCTGCTATCTGCACGGGGTATATAGTCAGTGGGCAGTCGAGTCAAGGGGTTAATAATCATAACATTAAAGGGGTTATCCGAGGCTGGAAATGATTTATTGGTCACATGGCGTAGGTGGAGCTCAGCCCCATTGAAGTGAATGAGGCTGAGCTGCAATAGGTCATCAGTATAAAGATCTCAGAAAACCCTTTTAAATTTGGTGACTAAAATTATTTTCTGGCTCCTAGGTATTCATTTTTTTTTTTTTGTCTGGGGCACCAAATTTAAAAGGGTTTTCTGAGATCTTTATACTGATGACCTATTGCAGCTCAGCCTCATTCACTTCAATGGGGCTGAGCTGCTCCTAGACCATGTGACCAATAAACGTATCTGATCGGTGGTCTGACGACTAGGAACCCCACTGATCAGCTATTTGAGAAGGCAGTAGTGCCACCCTTCTTTCAGCTCACCAAGCACAGTGCCACCCATTTGATAGCTGCTGTGCTTGGTATCATAGCTCGGCCTCATTCACTTCAATAGGGCTGAGCTCCACCTACGCCATGTGACCAATAAATCATTTCCAGCCTCGGATAACCCCTTTAACCACTTCAGCCCCGCTAGCTGAAACCCCCTTCATGACCAGAGCACTTTTTACACTTCGGCACCCCTCACGGAATCCAAATGCGTAAACATTTTTAGACATTTATATTCCAGACTTCTTCTCACACATATGGGCCCCTAAAAAGCCAGGGCAGTATAAATACCCCACATGTGACCCCATTTCAGAAAGAAGACACCCCAAGGTATTCCGTGAGGGGCATATTGAGTCCATGAAAGATTGAAATTTTTGTCCTAAGTTAGCGGAAAGTGAGACTTTGTGAGAAAAAAAACCAAAAAAAAAAATCAATATCCGCTAACTTATGCAAAAAAAAAAAAAATTCTATGAACTCGCCAGGCCCCTCATTGAATACCTCGGGTGTCTTCTTTCCAAAGTGGGGTCACATGTGGGGTATTTATACTGCCCTGGCTTTTTAGGGGCCCAAAAGTGTGAGAAGAAGTCTGGGATCCAAATGTCTAAAAATGCCCTCCTAAAAGGAATTTGGGCCCCTTTGCGCATCTAGGCTGCAAAAAAGTGTCACACATGTGGTATCGCCGTACTCAGGAGAAGTTGGGCAATGTGTTTTGGGGTGTCATTTTACATATACCCATGCTGGGTGAGAAAAATATCTTGGTCAAATGCCAACTTTGTATAAAAAAATTGGAAAAGTTGTCTTTTGCCAAGATATTTCTCTCACCCAGCATGGGTATATGTAAAATGACACCCCAAAACACATTCCCCAACTTCTCCTGAGTACGGCGATACCAGATGTGTGACACTTTTTTGCAGCCAAGGTGGGCAAAGGGGCACATATTCCAAAGTGCACCTTTCGGATTTCACCGGTCATTTTTTACACATTTTGATTGCAAGGTACTTCTCACACATTTGGGCCCCTAAATTGCCAGGGCAGTATAACTACGCCACAAGTGACCCCATTTTGGAAAGAAGACACCCCAAGGTATTCCGTGAGGGGCACGGCGAGTTCCTAGAATTTTTTATTTTTTGTCACAAGTTAGCAGAAAATGATGATTTTTCATTTTTTTTCTTTTTTCCTTACAAAGTCTCATATTCCACTAACTTGCGACAAAAAATAAAAAATTCTAGGAACTCGCCGTGCCCCTCACGGAATACCTTGGGGTGTCTTCTTTCCAAAATGGGGTCACTTGTGGCGTAGTTATACTGCCCTGGCAATTTAGGGGCCCAAATGTGTAAGAAGTACCTTGCAATCAAAAGGTGTAAAAAATGGCCTGCGAAATCCGAAAGGTGCACTTTGGAATATGTGCCCCTTTGCCCACCTTGGCTGCAAAAAAGTGTCACACATCTGGTATCGCCGTACTCAGGAGAAGTTGGGGAATGTGTTTTGGGGTGTCATTTTACATATACCCATGCTGGGTGAGAAAAATATCTTGGTCAAATGCCAACTTTGTATAAAAAAATTGGAAAAGTTGTCTTTTGCCAAGATATTTCTCTCACCCAGCATGGGTATATGTAAAATGACACCCCAAAACACATTCCCCAACTTCTCCTGAGTACGGCGATACCACATGTGTGACACTTTTTTGATGCCAAGGTGGGCAAAGGGGCACATATTCCAAAGTGCACCTTTCGGATTTCACCGGTCATTTTTTACACATTTTGATTGCAAGGTACTTCTCACACATTTGGGCCCCTAAATTGCCAGGGCAGTATAACTACGCCACAAGTGACCCCATTTTGGAAAGAAGACACCCCAAGGTATTCCGTGAAGGGCATGGTGAGTTCCTAGAATTTTTTATTTTTTGTCGCAAGTTAGTGGAATATGAGACTTTGTAAGAAAAAAATAAAAATAAAAAATCATCATCATTTTCCGCTAACTTGTGACAAAAAATAAAAAGTTCTATGAACTCACTATGCCCATCAGCGAATACCTTAGGGTGTCTACTTTCCGAAATGGGGTCATTTGTGGGGGTTTTCTACTGTTTGGGCATTGTAGAACCTCAGGAAACATGACAGGTGCTCAGAAAGTCAGAGCTGCTTCAAAAAGCGGAAATTCAAATTTTTGTACCATAGTTTGTAAACGCTATAACTTTTACCCAAACCATTTTTTTTTTGCCCAAACATTTTTTTTATCAAAGACATGTAGAACTATAAATTTAGCGAAAAATTTATATATGATGTCGTTTTTTTTGCAAAATTTTACAGCTGAAAGTGAAAAATGTCATTTTTTTGCAAAAAAATCGTTACATTTCGATTAACAAAAAAAGTAAAAATGTCAGCAGCAATGAAATACCACCAAATGAAAGCTCTATTAGTGAGAAGAAAAGGAGGTAAAATTCATTTGGGTGGTAAGTTGCATGACCGAGCGATAAACGGTGAAAGGAGTGTAGTGTAGAAGTGTAAAAAGTGCTCTGGTCATGAAGGGGGTTTCAGCTAGCGGGGCTGAAGTGGTTAAAGGGGTTATCCGAGGCTGGAAATGATTTATTGGTCACATGGCGTAGGTGGAGCTCAGCCCTATTGAAGTGAATGAGGCCGAGCTATGATACCAAGCACAGCAGCTATCAAATGGGTGGCACTGTGCTTGGTGAGCTGAAAGAAGGGTGGCACTACTGCCTTCTCAAATAGCTGATCAGTGGGGTTCCTAGTCGTCAGACCACCGATCAGATACGTTTATTGGTCACATGGTCTAGGAGCAGCTCAGCCCCATTGAAGTGAATGAGGCTGAGCTGCAATAGGTCATCAGTATAAAGATCTCAGAAAACCCTTTTAAATTTGGTGCCCCAGACCAAAAAAAAAAAAAAATGAATACCTAGGAGCCAGAAAATAATTTTAGTCACCAAATTTAAAAGGGTTTTCTGAGATCTTTATACTGATGACCTATTGCAGCTCAGCCTCATTCACTTCAATGGGGCTGAGCTCCACCTACGCCATGTGACCAATAAATCATTTCCAGCCTCGGATAACCCCTTTAATGTTATGATTATTAACCCCTTGACTCGACTGCCCACTGACTATATACCCCGTGCAGATAGCAGCATGTATATAAACGGTCAGGCAGCTCTTTAATCCTAGCGCTGGGGTTAAACTCCTGGAATCTAGCAGGAGCAGGTCGGGTCCTGGCTGTCGGACACAGTGGGTACCTTGAGGAGAAGACGGGAGCGGTTTATTACCGCTCTTGTCTTCTCCAGTGCTGACAGAAGAGCGCTGCATGAGCTTCCTTTATTAGTTAAGAAGACCCTGATCAGCTCTGCCTGTGTAATGCCCCCACAGGGGGCTTTTTTCCCCTGTAACTGGGGCTACTGTGGAGCCCCAGTTTTCCCCAAATTAACCTAAAAAAAAGGGGGGGGGGGGATCTCAAAAAAATCCATGATAATAAAAAGCCCTAAGTGTCAAATAAAACACATTGCAAAAATTATTTTGGTAGACAAATAAAGTTAGGGTCACTAAACCACCACGTGCACAAAGTTGTGAAATATTGCCTGGACATTCAGGCCTTTTTTAGGCCCGGTCATGAAAGGGTTGAGGATAACTGTGCAGAGCCCAACTGTACAGAACTTTGAAATGGAACTCGCAAGTGATGGCCGATCTGATCAGCGGGGGTCCGACACCCTGAACACCTGCCAATCAGCTGTTCTGCGGTGACTCCGACACCCAGCTACACGGCTCCCTCCATTGTGTAGTGGTCAGAGACGGTTACTGCAACGCTGCTTTAATTGAAGCGATTGGTAACCAGCTCCATCCACTTGTTGGGGTGTAATAATTCAATTAAGAATAATTAATTATGTTCATAAAAATAATTAACCATAAAAAAATTAAATGTATAAAATTTGTCATAAATTCTTAAAATCATGACCTGGTGAATTGTAGACAAACTAATCGATACAATTCACATCTGAGTCCGACTATTTCCTCTCTTGACGTGAGATGACGTTAATGATAAACATGTAGTTCTGCATTATACAATAATACACAGGTATAAAAATATGCAGATTTATTGGTTACAAGGTTATAAACATATATAAGTAAATAAACACAATGATACATGCAAATGAATATATATATAGCGTTAATATAAAGCATTACAAGCTTAATACATGCGAGTGGAAATAACTTGTCACATTATAACCAAGCTATTATTAGGTTAGGATATCAAAATATGAACATAAGTTATATACATTACTACTGTTCAGAGAAAACCTCATGATATCAAGATGGGCATGTCTAATCCTAGACATCAATATGGAATGCTAAATACATTCCACCCCCCTCTAACCAACTACACATCACATGACTTCAAGATGGGCAAATCCATCCAAGGATATAACTTAGAAGAGATAACTATCCTTCCGCCCCATCCTGGACTATTTTCACACATATAACTTTGGTAAGACCATTAAGACAAATAACAGGCATCTAGGATCTTTAGATTATGAGTCTAGATTCTTCTGCAGGTAGAATGAAGTCTCACAATATCCTAAGACTACATCTCAATATGGAGATAATCAATAAATGTAATTATTTATTTATTTGCCAATCTAGATGGTATAATTTCACCCACCCACACTATCAAATTAGTCTTAATAAAATGAAATATCATTTTCTGTGTCTATTACTAAGTCCTAGTAGGAATCTCACTTCTGCTCCTAGGAAAGCTGGGTGGTCCATCATAGCGCATCTCACCATGGCTTTCATCTTGATAGACCCCTCTAGAGAGCTCCACTTGTTTTCTCTTTCTCCTCCCTCTGTGTATGGTTTATGATCACAAACTTATCAGTTAGACACACCTTCCTAGTTTGGAACTTTCCAATCATTGTCGGATGGGCGTGACCATTGATAAAAAATGTGACATCATAACCTTACCCAGAATGCACTTTTGCTACTGTTGTAATGTCACCTACTGATGCCTAGGTGGCACTGCTGTAAAGGCTATTTGCATCATAGTATAAAGGGTTAACTTATGCAAGTCTGAATAAAATGTATTTTATACATTTGACCTTAGAAGCTTTAATTCAAAGCTATAGGGATTAATTCTGACACTTGTAGCAATTAGAGACAGACCTCTAGGCGTCTCTCACACTGTTGATTTATGTATCATAATGATATGAATGGCCTTGTTTTCTCACAGAGATATCAGTACCTCCTGTCATACCAAAGATGTGATTGTTACAGAACACACATCTTTACAGGCACTCTTTTAGAAACAAATATTCTCCTAATGAGAAATAAATATAAATATATATATATATATATATATATATATATATATATATATATATATATATATATATATATATATATATTATACTGGATACATGTTGTCTTCGTAACATAGAACAATATAATATAAACAAATATATATATCTCCTACTGATTGTCTTATGCTGAGGACTAAGGCTCATTAAATGAATACATACATATTATATATTTTGCTTCATTAATAAATACCTAATTGTATAGGTAATTATCACCAGCTGCATAGAGTTTATCTTTTTCTCCTGTAATAAATTTATAAGTAGACAAGGAGGATTCTTCTCAGACTGGTACATTCATGAGAAGAAAATTATTTTCTGGCTCCTAGGTATTCTTTTTTTTTTTTTGTCTGGGGCACTGCTACAGATCACATACTGGAAACTGGCAGTCTGTCACTGACTCTGCAGATCTCAGGTCACCATTTACAAGCAGATGGCGGTTACCCTCTCCGCATGCCATGACAGAAAAATCACATCTTACCAGTTTTTAGATGGGGAGTATGTATGAATCTCATCAAAGAAGCGTTCAGGCTGATGTAAGGGATACGGGCTAGGGCGCGTCCATCCACCAAACAGAACTAGCAGCTCCTTGTATACAACAAGTGTGGCCCCTGCCTTTGGAGAGGGATAGGAACCTGTGAAAACACACCAGGAGTTAGAAATAGGAGATAAGAAGCATACACATCATACACCGTGTATATGTGTAATTCACCGGCATTCTCTCTGCCTTTACGCATAGGTGCAGTGCAAGTCTTCCGTACTGAATGGCCTAAATATAGTGACCCCCTCCCCTGCCGCTCCCAGACAGGAATCCAGACAGGACCATTATGAAAGCACTCATGCCAGCAAGTGGTGGGAAACAATCCTGCCCAGGTCCCAGGAGATTATATTATATACATGCTGGGGTGAGGGAGGCAAATCTGAGCGCCCAGTATAAGGCCTTTTGCACACGAACGTGTGCGCCCTGTTGCCGTATTTCGGATCCGCAATACATGGGTGCCGTTCAGTGGGCATTCCGCATCACCCATTCACTTCTATGGGTCCGCAAATCCGGAGATACGGAACCCTACGGAGTGCTTCCGTGGGGTTTCGTCCCGTACTTCCGTTCCGCAAAAAGATAGAACGGCCGGATCGCGGACCTATTAAAGTGAATGGGTCCGCGATCCGCTGCCCCACGGACTCATGCATTGCGGCCCGCATTTTGCTTAGGATGTGGGGGGGGCGGGAAGGTCCGGGGATATCCCAATAATCCCTTAGGGCTCGTGCACATGAACGTATTTTCTTTAAGTGTCCATTCCGGGTTTTTTGGGGACCATATGCGGAACCATAAAAAAATAAAAAATATGGAATTTACTCTGTGTGCATTCCGTTTCTGTATGTCCGTTCCGCAAAAAAATTTAAAACATGTCCTATTATTGTCTGCATAATGGACAAGGATAAGACAGTTCTATTAGGGGCCAGCTGTTCCGTTCTGCAAAATACGGAATGCATAAGTCATCCGTATTTTTTACAGATCCGTGTTTTGCAGACCGCAAAATACATACGGTCATGTGCATGAGCCCTAAGACACAGGGTTTGGCTGTGGGAAATGTCTCATTGGGGCTGCAATTAATTCTGCTCCATCAGCGCCAACCACTGGCTGCTCGGTATTTACAAGGAAAATGCAGAACCCATTGTAACTAGGACGAAATCTATTGCCTAAAAGTGAAATCCATCATGTAACCACTTCTAACACCCCTCCTTCCATCCTAAACGACAGAGGTGCTTCCCACAGCAGGAGGCCTGAGCCCTGCCGTTATAAAACACCAGCCTTCAGACTCCATATCGGGATGGGTAAGACGCTCTACCTGGGCACAAGTTATGACACACAACTCCTGGGCAGCTTTCCAGAGATTATGAGCTAATGACTGCAAACCTGCCCGCAGCCCGGCCTTGTCCTGACAGCAGGGTGGGATTGTGGTGCGGCCCCTCCCGTGGGATATCGCTCAGCAGCGTATTCTCAGGCAGAGAGCTGGGAATAATAATCTCTCGCTCACGTTTCTATAGGACAAGGTAATGTGTAATCTGTGACAAGAAAGCAGCCTGTCCCTGACAAATGATAGATGCGTCATCCCCTGAACCACCCCACAGGGGTACATTGCATGATTACAGTCAGGACAATTTATGCCCCTGCAGAACAGTAGCATCCGGTACAAAATTAGTCCCCGATCTGTACCACAAATATGAGGAGTGATGACATCACAGCTGTCACATGACAATGGAAATTACATGCAAAATCAATGGAGATGGTGAGTGGGGGGCAGCAATTTCTCAAGCCTTGCTCTCCGGAATTCTGTTTTTTAAGAGTCCCAAAATAGTGCTCTGATTTTTTGGACTTATTTGCACAAAAATTGGGCACTTTTATGTCACTCACTCCAGTTCTGAAAAGTGGGTGTTGCGCTGATGTAAGCCAGATTTATCAACTGCAAAGAGAGTCCAAAATTTTGCCACAATTGTACTTCAGTAGAGAATAGTGAAGTAGAAAGTGGAGTAACAGCCTAAGGCTGCTTTCACACTAGCGTTCGGTATTCCGTTCGTGAGCTCCGTTTGAAGGAGCTCACGAGCGGACCCGAACGCAGCCGTCCAGCCCTGATGCAGTCTGAATGGAGCGGATCCGCTCAGACTGCATCAGTCTGGTGGCGTCCAGCCTCCGCTCCGCTCGCCTCCGCACGGACAGGCGGACAGCTGAACGCTGCTTGCAGCGTTCGGGTGTCCGCCTGGCCGTGCGGAGGCGTGCGGATCCGTCCAGACTTACAATGTAAGTCAATGGGGACGGATCCGTTTGAAGATGCCACAATGTGGCTCAATCTTCAAGCGGATCCGTCCCCCATTGACTTTACATTGAAAGTCTGGACGGATCCGTCCCAGGCTATTTCCACACTTAGCTTTTTTTTGCTAAAATAATGCAGACGGATCCGTACTGAACGGAGCCTCCGTCTGCATTATTATGGGCGGATCCGTTCTGAACGGATCCGCCCGAACGCTAGTGTGAAAGTAGCCTAAGTCAGAAGAGTTAGACTTAAAGGGATTGTGCCATGAAAAATATTCAACATTTTTCAAACCAGCACCTGGATCCGAATACTTTTGTAACTGCATGCAATTAAAAATGTAGTATAGCCACTTGTTATTCAATAAAATGTATCTGTATAGCGCCACATGTTGCTTGTTCTTTACTCCGTTTTCTACGTCCACCTCACTGAGGTGGTCGCACGTACTCAGTTTAAATCTTCAACTGTCACCAGCTGCATCAGTTATAGGCAAAGCGCTACAGCGGAAAGGACGCGCCCCTGAGCTGTCAGTCCAAAAAAAGTCTAGCAGAGCAATTGGAGACCTTAATTGAGACATCTCTGGGCCATGTGAGGTACAGGTCTGGTTCTAGCTTTGTTAGAAAGACTGTCATGGGAAAACCCTGTGATGGCTGACCTCCGGCACTCCAGCTATGGCAAAACTACAACTCCCAAAATTAACATTTGCTTGGCTGTTCTCAAAACTCCAAAGAAATGAATGGAGCATGCTGGGAGTTGTAGTTTCACCACAGCTGGCGTGCCAGAGGTTAGCCATCACTCAGATAACGCTTTTAAAAGGGATTGTCCAACAACCTGCAGCCCTGATAATCAGCTTGTTCTACAGCTCTGTCCACGGTGCAGTAGATAGAGCTGGTTACGGCAGCGCTGCTGCAACTGATATGAATGGGAGCAGCTGCAATAACCAGCTCCATGAATTGCACAATGTTCCAGTACTAGTGCCACTGCAGAACAGCTGTTGGGGGTGAGGTGTTTGCAGGATATCAACTGGAGAACACTTTTAAAGATGCATCAAATTTATCAAACAATGTGCGACATTTGATAAATATGGTGCAAACTACAGCGACGCAAACTGCTGCAAAACGGATTCTCATCATCTCCGGCTATGACCTTTGTCTACTATTTATAAGCTGCTGCAGCGACAGAAAAGACAGTTATAAAAAACAGCATCTAAATCTGCCGCTTCCCTGGACCACCACCACGGAAGCCACACACTCACCTGACGCCAGAGGTCGGATCCATTCTTTGCTGTTGAGGTCCAGCCGCCACAAGTCATTGAAGGCAGCGTTACAGCTACTCTGTGTGCACCCGCCAAACACATACATGGACTGGTTAGAGTCGTAGTAACAAGCACCTGACAAAAGTAAAACATAAATCCTTATTACTGTTTTATAGGGCACTACTAGAACCCAGTGTGTAACGTGGAGGTTGTGGTCATAATATCCATCTATCCATAAACAAAATGAATAAAGAAGACACAAGACAAATAATCCTCACAATCTAAAAGCAGAAGACTGAGTTCTCGATATAGGTGCACATCCCGCACCTATCAGGCGATGGGGGCATATGTCTGAGATGACACAACCCCTTCGATGCTGAGGTAAATGTGTAGCAGTCTGGTTTTCACTCCCCTTTCCTTAATCCCCATCACCACCTATCCCTTGGTGGACTTATGTCTTTTTTCAACTGTACCATGTAATGATAGCAGTAGACGGCAGCAGTGACCCTGGACTGCTATACAGGAGATTCTCTATCTACATGGATATACCTTCTGATAATCTAGAACAGTGTTTCCCAACCAGTGTGCCTCCAGCTGTTGCAAAACCACAACTCCCAGCATGCCTGCACTGCCAAAGGCTGTCAAGGCATGCTGGGAGTTGTAGTTTTGCAACAGCTGGAGGCACACTGGTTGGGAAACACTGATCTAGAACATTCATCAGGTCACCTTGACCCTAAGTTCACACCTGAGCGTTTTACAGCGCGTTCAAACGCGCTGTAAAACGCTCAACACGTGAAAACCATTGCTTCCCTATGGCCCTGGTTCACACTTGAGCGTTTTACAGCGCGTTTGAACGCGCTGTAAAACGCCCGACGCATAAACAAGTTCTTGAGCTTTTTTTGGGGCGTTTGTCGCGCGTTTTGGCCATAGACTCACTGGACAACACTGCAGTCAATCAGACAAACGCGCGTTTACTATTGCAAAAAATGTGCATAAAAACGCGTTACAAATGCGCGCGTAAAACGCGCGTCTCAGAAACGCTCAGGTGTGAACCCAGGGTAAAGAGAAGGTTTCATCAGTTTTGCAAAAGTCTAATTAGGGTGTTACCTTATAGGGCTGTCCCCACCGCCACTGATGCCATGGCTGTTTTTTTAAAAGACCCCCCAGCTCGTCCGCTGTGACGCTCTGCACTGCGATTGGACAGCGCGCTACAGCCAGGGAGAAGGAGACGCCCACTGAGAAACCCTGGCGTCTCTTCCTCCCTGTTCCGATGCTAGTAATTGGCATACTGAGAGGGGAAAATACCGGAGGACACAGCGGGCGAATGGAGCGCGCACCCAGGAATAATAAGCACTATAGGATCCCTGCTTTATGCCCTACCTAACGTGCTACTTATCTTATAAAGTCTGGACCCATGAAAGGTCCTCTTTAATTGTGGCTTATGGTCCATTCACACGTCCGTGGTGTATTGCAATTTGCGGATCCCCAATACACCCGGCTGGCACCCCCAAAGAACTGCCTATTCTTGTCCGCAATTGCGGACATGAATAGGACATGTTCTATTTTTTTACTGCGCTGCGGACCGGAAGATCAGGGCCGCACTCCGGAAATGCGGATAGCACATAGTGTGCTCTCCGCATCCATTCCTGCACAATTGAGAATGAATGGGTCCGCACCCGTTCCGGATATTGCGGAACGGATGTGGACCCATTCCACGGACGTGTGAATGGACCCTTAGAGTGACAGTAACATGTCAGTTCTGATGGGTTGGGTGTCCAGGGCTCCACATGTAGCCTGAAAAAAAGTCTCACATGTGTCAAACACGACAAGCAAGGGACACTCACTGTGTGAAAAGCGCTGAGTAATTGGGGTCCCGGGGTAGGGGTAGGTCCTGCTTTCCCACTGAATATTTCCATCGTGGACAGCTTTAATGAATCCGTGGTAACACTGGTGAGCGACCCCTGGTGGAAGAAAAAGGTATTATTACAGAGATGCTTTGTGGCACACAGACATTTTGGATGGGAAGTTGAACAACTGCAGCGGAGGGTCCAGACTTTACACGGTCCCACCTCCGTGTCCATCACTCAGAAGTCTAGGTCCCTGATGCAGGGCTCCATTGGTGCACCCGCAAGCCACTGTGACAGCTTTCTCCCATGAACTGTGCCTGGCAGGAGCCACCATGTGATCAGAGAGCAGCACTGGATAAAGTAATTAACAAAGGGGGCAGTGTAACAACCTTACTCATGAAAGGACCTGTCCCCTCTCCTGACTTGTCTGTTTTAGTTACCACTTGTGTTCCCCATGTAATAACAATTCTGGTGCTATTCCTTTATTATTCCTGCTAGAAGTTATGAACGAATTGCTATCAGTTTGCAATGAAGGTCCAGATGGGTGTTACCAGTTGGGAAGGGGGGGGGGGGGCTCTGCAAAGTCTGACATTATCCAATCAGGTGCTGCCAGTGCCAGACTGTGCAGGAACAACCCCCCCTTCAACTAGTAGCAAGTAGTTTCTAAAACAGTTGTGTCGGGAGAAGATACAGTTGCTTCTTTAAATGCCCCGCACCATAGGGGAGATCATGCAAAAGAGAGTAGCCTGCTACCAGATCTTGGATCAGGCATGCTGAAAGCTAACAGTCCTATCTATCTGCCCCAGAGTCTGCCGTTGCATGAGAATCTGGCGGCACATATACACATTAGATGGAAGGCTGGCCCTGCTAAAAACTGGTGGGTTCAGCTGACATCTACGTGTGTTGCCAGCTTAGGTTGTAACAGGAATAATCGGATATAATTTCCAGGGCGTCCCACAAAACTAAGCCTATGGGGTGAATAGTCTTACCCTCAGTCACCCACATCTCCTGGTCAGTCGTCATTCTCTGCTCATCAAATGTCACGCATGCAGGAGGGAACGTCCATTATAATGGACAGGAAAAGCGAACACTGGGTGAATGAAATGGTGATGTCTACGATTGCGCCCACATCCCCGCTCCTCTGTCTTCATGTATCACAGGCTACAGAAGGCTATTTAGGGCTATCCTGAAATGAGGGGGGCAACAACATGGAGCTCCCAGTTACATTTTGGAGACTCCCAGGAGTCGGGATAAAATAAGAAGCTGTTGGTGCGTCTGGCGGAGGTGCAGAATACGAGCTGCACGGATATTATTACTATAGACTATAAATGGTAAGGAGCCTGAACACAGACATGGAAAAAATAATCCTGGGGAGAAACACGGTCTGAAATGGTAACTGCGGAAAACATTCAGTTTAGCTGCAAAGCGACCAGAAAAACTGAGAGGTTACACTCATTTAAAGGGCATCTTTCAGCAGATTTATACCTATGACGCTGACTGAGCTGTTACATGTGCACTTGGCAGCGGTCGGCATCTGTGTTAGTCCCATGGTCATATGTGCCCGCATTGCTGAGAAAAATTATGTTTTAATATATGCAAATGAGCCTCTAGGAGCAACGGGGGCGTTACCATTACACCTAGAGGCTCTGTAACTGCTGAGCCCTCTTCACTTTCCCTGCTTTCACACCTGAGCGTTTGTAATAGTAAACGCGCGTTTGTGTCATTGACTGCAGTGTCCTATGGCCACAAACGCGCGTCAAAACGCCCCAAAGAAGCTCAAGTACTTGTTTGAGCGTCGGGCGTTTTACAGCGCGATCGTACGCGCTGTAAAACGCCCAGGTGAGAACCATTCCCATAGGGAAGCATTGCTTTTCATGTGTTGAGCGTTTTACAGCGCGTTTGAACGCGCTGTAAAACGCTCAGGTGTGAACTTAGGGTTTAGGAGAAGTCAGGGTCAGGTGTGACAACATCATCACACCTGGTCCTGTCAATCTAAAAGCCTCTAGGTGTAATGGCAACGCCCCCTTTGCCCCTAGAAGCTCATTTGCATATATTAAAACATCATCTTTCTCAGCCATATGGGCACATGGGACCAACACAGATGTCTTCAGCTGCCAAGCGCACATGTAACAGGTCAGCCAGTGTCATAGGGACAAATCTGCTGACAGATGTACTTTAAAGAGTATATAGACTCTTGAAACCAGGGTTGTTTTTTTTTTCCATTATTGCACCAATGCATCCAAAAGGAAGCAACTTTACAAATAATCTTGATTAAGAAAACAACTTTCCGATTTGAGTATACAGCTCCCAAGCAGACCTGTGTGTCTCATGGCTACAGACTACAAACAAACCCTGTCTAGTCTGACTGCAGTCATGTGTTACTCTCTCTGTAGGTTATCCAGAAGAGGAGGCAGCGGAAGTAACACGCACCTAGAGGAGCGCCAGCACCGGAACTACACCGCTCCGTCCATTGTGTAGTGGATGGTGCTGGTCACTGCTGCGCTGCTCCCCTTCACTTCACTGGGTGACCAGTTCTGTCCATTATACAATGCATGGAGCTGTGTAGCTCAGACGTCACACTAATACCCTATGTCTTTATAGATTTATTAGAAGCCATACTACAGAGAGCTAGTGGTCACGGGTCACCAGCTCACCGTAGTAGTGCTGCCGGTAAGGAACCGGCAATTATCAGACAGTAAGGCAGCCGCATACCCTGTGCAGCACGTCTGCCTGTTTAATATGGATGACCCAACAGGTGATCAGTATCTGATCAGTAGGGATCAGATTCCAGCACCCCCACCGACCAGCTGAATGTAGAGACCCACTACGCCTTCTTCCTAGGCCAGTGACGTCACATTTAGGCTAGAGCGAGTCAGATTGCTCTATCCGAATCCAATTAGTTTGAAAGCACTTTATTTATATGTGCATGAACAAATTTAAATTACTGTTCCAAAATCTCATTAAGGGTGCATTCACACGACCATATAAATGGATCCGCATCCGTTACACAATTTTGCAGAACGAATGTGGACCAATTCATTTCAATGGGGCCGCATAAGATGCGGACAGCACGCGGTTGTTCCGTTCCACGGACCCGCAAAAAATATGGAGCATGTCCTATTCTTGTCCGTGGTTGCGGACAAGAATAGGCATTCTCTATATAGCACTGGCCATGTGCGGACCGCAAAACACTTACGGTCGTGTGAATGGACCCTTACGAAGCCGCTTTCCATCTTCGAACAGTAATTTATGTGCATAAAAAAAAGACGAGAGACGAAGAAAGTCATGCGTTATTTGCAGCAAGATTTGCCAGGCCTCAGCGGAGCCCATACATTTCTGTGCACGACAAATCGGGTTCAGATAGAGCCTAGTAATGCACAGATATTATTACAGAATACAAGTAGTGATCTAAACATTGCATGTTATAGTTACCTAGGGTGACTTAAAAAAAAATATATAAATAAAAAAGTACAAAACTAAAAGTTTATTTAAAAAATATACATAAAAAAAAATAAAAAATTAAATAACCGAAAAAAAAAAAAAAAAAAAAGTCACACGCTCTTAATATAGCATCAATAAAAACTACAGATCGCCCCGCAAAAAATAAGCCCCCACACAGCTCTGTAGATACAAATTTTAAAAACAGTTATGGGGGTCGGGATATGGCAATTTTTTTCCAAAGTTTTTTTTCCCCCAGTATTAAAAAACACAAATACTAAATAAATCTGATATTGTCATTGCACTGACCCCAAGAATTGAGTTTTACTGCATAGCGAACACTGTAAAAATGAAACCTATAAAAAAAACTGTGGTGGAATTGCGTTTTTTTTTCTAATTCCACCCCATTTGGAATTTTTTTCCAGCTTCCCACTGTATGCCATAGTAAATGGTGCCATTAAAAAGTGTAACTTGTCCTGCAAAAAACAAGCCCTCATATGGCGATGTAAACGAAAAAATAAAAAAGGTCATGGCTCCGGGTAGGCAAGTAGTAGAAAATGAAAACACAATGACTGAAAATCCCAAGTTTTTTTAAGCTGAAAATATGATGCCGAGTACAATAGAAATCAGCAATGCAAATGTATTTGACGCATATCAATTCCCCCTTTTGCCTGGGACACGTGAAATGCACATCACAGGTTACAGGTTAGCCTTTTTTGTGGATTTCAAATCAGCAGAGTAAAAATATATGCTGTATGAACGCATGCATTTCCCATTCAAATCAACAGGACACACTTTTGGGCATATTTCACATGTACTTTGGTGCAGAGATACAAGTAAGTATTTTCTGTATCTGGGCAGTTTTTCAGTCTGAATAAGGTTTCCATTCACCGATAGCAAACCGATCTTAAAAACAGAGAGGAATTGAAATACAAAAAGTCTGAAAGCTGAATAATCTGAAAGCCTCATAGAATACACACAGCACCTTGTGAAGGGAGTGCCAGACGAGGAGAGACGTTCACAGAACCCAATACCGCAGACGGAATATCAGCCATACACAATGGGACTGGCGAGATGGCACACGTGCATCGCTGTGCCCTCCAGCGTGGACAGATGGTAAGCATCCTATGCACTCACCAGGAGACATGTGGGCAAAACACACTAGAGTTTACAGCATAAGGCCTCTTGCACACGGCCGTTGTGCGGCCATTCCGTGCATTAGGGACCGCAATTTTCAGTCCCCAACGCATGGGCAACATCTGTGCGGCGGCTGGGATGGATCGAGACCCATTCAACTTGAATGGGTCCGTAATCCGTCCGCACCGCAAAAAAAAAAATAGAGCAAGTTCGATTTTGTTGCGGTACGGAGGCATGGACAGAAACACCATGGAAGCACTCCGTAGTGCTTCCGTGGGGTTCCGATCCGTGCTTCCATTCCGCATATGGGTCCAAATCCGTGATGCGGAGCGCACACGGGCCGGTGCCCGTGTATTGCAGACCCGCCTTATACGGGCCGCAATACGGCCACAGGCACACAACAGTCGTGTGCAAGAGTCCTAAGGGCATGACCACACTGAGTGGTCGCGAGCTGTTCAGGGTGTGGCCAGCTGCGTTCGAGAGCTGCACAACTAATTAGACCTCAGGTGCCTGCAGGACAGAAATCAGACGGAATTCCGGGTTCCATTATTTATTCTCCATTCAACTATATTAGGACAGATTAAAACAGACAGCGTTCCTTTTGGCTTCGGTTATTTTCCATTATATGCGTTATAATGGAATGCTATAACGGAATTCAACACGTTTATGTGAACCCGCCCTTATTGAACTAATGAAGACTGCACTGTATAGAGGGTGTTGAAGGTGCAGCGCAGCCATTAACAATGAAGACTTCAATAAATATGAGGCTGCTGAGGCCAAATTGTCTCATGACCACGCCGTGTGGTCGTACCCCAAGTGCTTTCATCTTGAAACCATAGTTCACCTGATAGATGTGCATTGGAGATCCATCGACCATCCGCACCGCAAGAAAATAGAACATGTTCTATTTTTTTGCGGTGCAGAGGCACGGAGAGAAACCCCACGGAAGCACTCCGTAGTGCTTCCATGGGGTTCCGTGCCTCCGTTCCACACCGCAGCTCCGGATTCAAGCGGGGAGCACACGGCCGGTGCCCGCATATTGCGGACCTGCTGTTTGCAGGCTGCAATACGGCACCTGCCGGGCAACGGCTGTGTGCATGAGGCCTTAAAGAGATTCTTCAGTGGCCAAGCAGAGTGCAGGGTTAAAAAAAAAAAACTCCCTCTTTCTGTTGTGCTTCTGTTGCGAGACTGAGACATGCCGTCCATGGCCTCAGTGGTGGCAGCAGTCACGTGGTGTCTGCATATGTCACAGTGATGCCGCTGATGGGCCGGCAGCGGAGACACACATGTAGAAGGTACAAGAGGACATAGTATTAAATTAGAGGGGAGGAAAGGTTTAAAAGTAATATCAGGAAGTATTACTTTACTGAGAGAGTAGTGGATGCAGGGAATAGCCTTCCTGCAGAAGTGGTAGCTGCAAATACAGTGGAGGAGTTTAAGCATGCATGGGATAGGCATAAGGCCATCCTTCATATAAGATAGGGCCAGGGGCTATCCATAGTATTCAGTATATTGGGCAGACTAGATGGGCCAAATGGTTCTTATCTGCCGACACATCCTATGTTTCTACATCACGCTGGAACTGGAATCAGAGGAGCAGGAAGCTCAGCACTGGAGATAGGAGTGGTTTTAGGTCTCAGAGAACCCCTTTAACCCATTCACGCCCGATGACGTACATGTACGTCATCAGGCGTGTGTTTAAAGATGGCGCCTTAGCCGCGGGTGGCCGTCTGCTTCTTTTAGCAAACAACCGCGGATAATGTCCGCACCGGCATGAATGCCGATCGCGGACATTTGACTCCTCAGATGCCGTGGTCAACCCTGACCACGGCATCTGCGCGCGCTTTAAACCGTAAGCAAAAGCTATCGGTTATGCCCCAGCTCCCCTGTGTGGCGATCGGAGGAGCCGAAGTGTGTATGCAGCAGCCTCTGTCTTTATGAATGACAGGAGGCTGCTGCATAGTATTTCCTATGGAGCCCTTGCCTGTAATAGGGCTCCATAGGAAAGTACTAAAATCAGAGATTCCAGAGTCTATGATAATAGCAATCAAATGACTGCATGTTATAGTTTCCTATGGGAACTATAAAAAAAAAAAAAAAAGGTGTAAAGATAAAAAAAAAAATACACTTCATGGGGGGGGGGGGGGGCGCGATGTGCGAAAACGCCCATAGTAAAAAAAATATTCCCCATACGGCAAACAGCAAAACGGAAAAAAATGGCCAATTCACTGTTTTTGGTCGCTTCATTTTGTACAAAAAATTTAATAAAAAGTGATCAAAAAGTCATACACACCCCAGAATGGTATTAATGAAAAGTTCAGATCACCCTGCAAAAAATTAGCCCCCATACAGCTCCGTATACATAATTACAAAAACGTTATAGGGCGACAAAAGAAAAAAAACTGATTTTTTTCCCCACTTTTTAATTTTTTATCACTAACAAAACCTAAGAAAAACTATACATATAAGGTATCGCTGGATTCGTACTGACCTGTAGAATAAAAGTTTTATCGCACAAATGTAAATAAAAAAATTTAAACTGTGGTGGAATTGCCTTTTTTTCTTTTTTATTTCACCCTATTTGGAATTGTTTCCCTGCTTTCCACTACATCATATGCAATATTAAATGGTGGCGTTGGAAAGTACAACTTGTCCTGAAAAAAAAACAAGCCTCATATGTCTTCGTGAACAGACAAATAAAAAAAAGTTATGGCTCTGGGAAGGCAGGGAGCGCAAAATGAAAACGCGAAAAAAAAGAAAAAAAAATACAGGCTTGAAAGGGTTAAATAGCACCGACACTCATGTACTAAAACTGTTTCTGAACAGAGATCACGAAAAGCTGAATTTAGGCTCTATAGACATGGCTATGGGTAACGTGCGCTCTGGCGGTGTGGTGTGTAGGACATGCTGCTGCTCGGACCGTGTGCACACCATGTCTTACCTTTAATGAGCCGATACCACTGCTTACACACTAGGGCTGCAGTTTTATGTTCCTGATATGGAGACAGGAAGGACAGGATGTATTCCAGGACCTCCTCCGGCAGCTCAGACATTGAGCGGTGGTGTTTGGTCACCTCAGCTGTCGCCTGTGGCTCTTCCTCCTGCTCCATGGTCCCGTCTACAGCATCCTCTCTGTCAATGGCCATGAACGCGTCATCCTCGCTCTCAGAAGAGCTGGCCATGGCATTCCACACACGTCCTGCAAGTGAAACGAAACGTTAATATAAAAAGGCACAGAGTTAAAGGGGTTCTCAGAGACTGAAGACAGTAACACTGCAGTACAGCTCCCTCTAGTGCTGAAGCCCGCTAATAGCAACTGCATCCTGACACCCAGTGCTGATTTTCTATGCCCAAACCAGCAGACCGAGGGCACGGGGTCCAAGCTTTCTTTCTTTGCATACAGCTCATATGACTGGCTGTATGAACCGCCCATTTTGCACATTTGTTTAAATGCAAACGGAAGAACACGGCACAATAGAGCGAGTAGTAGATGACCCCCCCCCCCCCCCCAACTGCCCTTGCGATCTGACCGCCACTCCTGTCCCTACGAGCGGGCACATCAAGCATCGGCTGCACTCACCTCCAGCCCTTCTGATCGTCTGACTGAACTGCAGGTTACTGCCCTGTCACTCAAACATACTAATTGTGCCCTCGAGTCCTGGCACACACAGATGCCGGCTCTGAACACAATCAGACGGCGTTATCTGCCCGGGCACGTCGATGATCTTCCGTGGGAAAGTAGTGAAAGACAGGAGATGGCACCAGCAGCGGCCGTGGTACCACAAGTATAAGCATGCCCACAGCTGGGACTACTTGATTAGAGGCGCAGAGTGGCACGTGCCCATCAACTCGGCAATCGTCTCATGAAGACACAGAAGTTATCGCTGGTTCAGGATTACACAAACATGGCTGCTTTCTTCCAAAAACAGCGCCACCTCAATAGATGAGGTGTAGTCATTACCCGCAGGCAGGTGCGGCAGTCCATTCAGCTCTATGGGACTGGCAGAGACAGCAGGGTACAAGCACTCTGCTATCTCCGGGGGTCCCACAAAGTTGAAGGGAGCGAGTCCAATGCATTATTCAAATGGGGGTTCTGGTGACCAGCCCCAGCAGTCAGATCCCCTCCATTCATACCCTTATCCCCTACCCTGTGGGCAAGCCCTTTAAGAAGACAGCAGCCATGTTTTTTTTATAATCCTGGACTGCCCCTTTAAAACTCTAAAGTATATAAAAGGTCTCAGAAAGTCGCAACCACTAAAGATCTAATTATTGCGGGGGAGGAGTGCATGTAAATTGGCCCACAAGAGCCATTCCTCGGCCGGTGCTGTAGTACACCATGTGCATTGGCCGGCGGCAGGACGGAGCGGCCTCCTGCGCAGCGAGCACAGTGAACCGCACAGCTGGGGGGACAATATACTCGGCAGGGACATCTGACGGGGCTGAGCCGCTGCCGGGGACAAAGGAAAGACAGGATGGTAATTAGCACCGATGATAACGAAAGTGCCGACATCTGATGGCTCCATACCCGCCCTGACTCTACACTGCAAGGAAAAACGGAGGGGTACGGGGGGGGGGGGGGCCCAGACTGCGCCCTGAGAAAGCCGCACAATAATAGACGAGAGGTTCCTGTTTTACACCATAAAAATAAGGGGCCAAAATCTACCAGAGGTGCTCCTGGCATCGGCTGACACCTGACTGAGCGCTGACAACTATCCTGCTGGAATAACAAAGAGACATCTCTGCAGACAAAGGTTTCTGACCAGGACAACATTTTAATCAGATGTGGATTACGAAGCTGACATCTGACAACCCACCAAAGCCGACAACTCAGCGACATCTGACAACCCACCAGAGCCGACAACTCAGCGACATCTGACAACCCACCAGAGCCGACAACTCAGCGACATCTGACAACACCCCCAGAGCCAACAACTCAGCGACATCTGACAACACCCCCAGAGCCAACAACTCAGCGACATCTGACAACACCCCCAGCAGCCCGAATACATAATTGACATCTGACCTCCCGTCTGCAATCGGAGCATGCAGTCGATATCTGACAACTTTCTAGGCTGGCTGAGTATCGAACCGATATCTGACAACCCCTCAGGGAGGCGCACATCTGGCACCTTACACCCAGAAGTCTGTTTATAGGTGACAACACCCCAGCAAGCGGATGTAGTTAATACACGACAACCCCAGTCCTGGCAGGAAATATAGTCAAATCTGAGAACCTTCCCCCCGGCAGGCTGAGCATGGAGTCCATATCTGACAACTTTCCGGAACGGTGGAGCATGGAGCCAACATCTGAGAACTCACTGGAAAACTACAATCCGGAACCAGCCACCCACAGGCATACAAAGCCGACATTGAGCAACCAACCTACCCACGGGTGCCACGTCTGACAACACCCCAGCAGGATGAGGATGTAGCTTCCATCTGACAAACTGCACCCAGAAAACTGCCACCATAGTTTACACCTGACAACCCCCTTCCCCTGGCAGACCGCCACCATAGTTTACACCTGACAACCCCCTTCCCCTGGCAGACCGCCACCATAGTTTACACCTGACAACCCCCTTCCCCTGGCAGACCGCCACCATAGTTTACACCTGACAACCCCCTTCCCCTGGCAGACCGCCACCATAGTTTACACCTGACAACCCCCTTCCCTGGCAGACCGCCACCATAGTTTACACCTGACAACCCCCTTCCCCTGGCAGACCGCCACCATAGTTTACACCTGACAACCCCCTTCCCCTGGCAGACCGCCACCATAGTTTACACCTGACAACCCCCTTCCCCTGGCAGACCGCCACCATAGTTTACACCTGACAACCCCCTTCCCTGGCAGACCGCCACCATAGTTTACACCTGACAACCCCCTTCCCCTGGCAGACCGCCACCATAGTTTACACCTGACAACCCCTTCCCCTGGCAGACCGCCACCATAGTTTACACCTGACAACCCCCTTCCCCTGGCAGACCGCCACCATAGTTTACACCTGACAACCCCCTTCCCCTGGCAGACCGCCACCATAGTTTACACCTGACAACCCCCTTCCCCTGGCAGACCGCCACCATAGTTTACACCTGACAACCCCCTTCCCCTGGCAGACCGCCACCATAGTTTACACCTGACAACCCCCTTCCCCTGGCAGACCGCCACCATAGTTTACACCTGACAACCCCCTTCCCCTGGCAGACCGCCACCATAGTTTACACCTGACAACCCCTTCCCTGGCCCCTAGTTTACACCTGACAACCCCCTTCCCTGCCAGACCGCCACCATAGTTTACACCTGACAACCCCCTTCCCCTGGCAGACTGACACCATAGTTTACACCTGACAACCCCCTTCCCCTGGCAGACTGACACCATAGTTTACACCTGACAACCCCCTTCCCCTGGCAGACTGACACCATAGTTTACACCTGACAACCCCGTTCCCCTGGCAGACTGACACCATAGTTTACACCTGACAACCCCGTTCCCCTGGCAGACTGACACCATAGTTTACACCTGACAACCCCGTTCCCCTGGCAGACTGACACCATAGTTTACACCTGACAACCCCGTTCCCCTGGCAGACCGCCACCATAGTTTACACCTGACAACCCCCTTCCCCTGGCAGACTGCCACCATAGTTTACACCTGACAACCCCCTTCCCCTGGCAGACCGCCACCATAGTTTACACCTGACAACCCCCTTCCCCTGGCAGACTGACACCATAGTTTACACCTGACAACCCCCTTCCCCTGGCAGACTGACACCATAGTTTACACCTGACAACCCCCTTCCCCTGGCAGACTGACACCATAGTTTACACCTGACACCACCCCCCGACAAATCTGACAACCCACCACAGCAGGTATGTGGCCATAGGCTGACACATCGCTTCCAGCATCTACATGACAAGAGCCAGATTCCTAGACATCCATAAATTAGACAGAATGGATTCACAGCCAGAGACAGACCAAATGTTTAAAGAGACAGTCACTGAAGGGAAGAGACAGTCAGAAGATGAAGACTAACCAATAGACACCGATGGAGAGAGACGGTGACTAAGGGGATGGGGAGCTATGACCAGCCACGAAGAGACAGCCGCCGTGGATGAGACAGTCAGCAGAGACGAGGCGGCTACCAGAGACATGTATGACAGGAGGCATCCCGCCTCAGGCTGCACTCTCTCACCTGGCGAGGCGCGCTCTCTCCCAGCCTTGGTGCCGGTTTCCTCCCTGGTCACGGAGCCGCCATCTTCAGTAGCATAAGCGGCGACAGAAGAGGAAGGGCCAGAGCCGGCCGGGGGGGCGCGCACGTACATGCGTCAGCATTCACACGCACGTCGCACGGAGAACGTCCACCGCGCTCGCCGACGCCACGAAGAGCAGGTCGATCGCCTGACGCGCGCATGCGCTTTACAACCCGGATGGCTGAGGCGCCATATTGGGAAGGTCAGAGGCTGAAGACTAGTAATGAATCAGAAAACATTCACTATAAGCGGGTTACAATAGGGGATAATTCTTATCCCTTTCTTTAACTGTATCAACCACTCAGCCTGAGCCCCCATAATAGTCACAGTGCCCCCACCATGAATGACAGGAAGAGTTCCCCCACAATAAATGACACCCACAGGGCCCCCACAATCAGTGACAGGAGTAGTGCCCCCACAAAAAAAGACACCTACAGGGCCCCCACAATCAGTGACAGGAACAGTGCCCCCACAATCAGTGACAGGAGTAGTGCCCCCACAATGAATGACAGGAACAATGCCCCCATAATCAGTGACAGCAACAGTGCCCCCACAATCAGCCAAGGTGTCCCCAACCTGAATTAAAGCCACAATGCCCCCCATAAATAATAGCCACAGTGCCGTCACAGTGAATGACCGCCATAGTGCTTCTGCAATGAATGGTAGCTGTGGAGACCCCACAAAGAATGACAGCCACAATGCTCCTTTCACAGTGGCGCCCCAATTACCTCCATACACTGACAGCCACAGTACCTCCACAGTGATAGCCATATTGCTCTTATAAATGACCACCATAGTGCACACAGTCAAAGTGTATCCAAAAGTGACAGCTACAGGTTTAAAGAAATGTAAAAAAATCTTAGCTTCTAGCAAAAAAAAAAAAAAAAAGACTTGAAGAGTCAGGGGGGCTGTGTAATACATGGCCATGCACCCATTTCCGTATATATGACAATGAATGGAAGGTGAGCCAACAATTCTCTGTGAGGAAGGGGTCTGTTTTGTAAATCCCCGAAACGCGTTTGGTATCCCCCCCCCACCAGGAGAAGTGGGTCCGCAAGTCCGAGGAAACCTGGAGGTCTTATTCCGTGGGCCAGAAAATATCGGAGTATATCGGTGTTACAAACACGTGCAACAAACATCTCCACTGGCGCCAAAATTTGAATCTGGACACTAACCCTTGAGACTGGAGCTGAATACTACACGCCGAGTCGAGGGAATATAATCCAGTGTGAAGGAGCCTCGGGTAAGAACTTGCTTATCCCACACCATAGCGATCGCTTTAATCCAATACAGCGGGACGCCGCTGTGCGTACTTACAGCTGAATTATTACAAAGTTAAACTTTACAGCTGCATACGCTTGGGACTTTGATTCTCTCTATATGAGAGACCTGGCATAAAGACTGTTCGTAGGAGTGGATTACCATATATGGAACTACTCTTCAAGGTTCAAATACTGAACATTTCCACTATTTATTATTTGGATTTATTCTATATATATTGGGATCTTATTTATTAATGCATTAATACTGCTGTATTTAATCTCCTTTTATTGCTGTTTTATATTATCATCATATATATCATTGTCAGCATCAATTTTTTATCTCCTTTTATTTTATTGCTGATATCTTATTGTATTTCCATACTGTATTCTTATTTGTGCTCTTATTTTATTCTGCTACTCAATAAAAGATCCCTATACTTTCAGTGAGTGCACCACTTCTATTCTTTTATACCTTTATTTCTATCAGACTGGGTGCTGTCTGTTAGTGGGAGCACCTCTCTTGGACCCCTATCTCATTTTTAGTGCGACATTCCCTATATTGTATTCTTTATTAAGACTGGCGTCTAAAACGCCAATTTTAATAAATGTGCCCCTAAATGTTTGGATGGTCCCTTTAAGGAGGTAGGCCCAAGACTGAAAATTATCACCTATCCACAGGAAAAGTAAAATGTTTCTGATTGGCTGGGGTTGGACTGCTGGGGCCCCCACGTTCCTTGTCTAAATAGAGTGGCAGTCAAGCTCCATTTAACTCAGGCATCCTCAAACTGCGGCCCTCCAGCTGTTGCAAAACTACAACTCCCAGCATGCCCGAACAGCCTACAGGTATCAGCCTACAGCAGGGCATTGTGGGAGTTGTAGTTTTGCAACAGCTGGAGAGCCGCAGTTTGAGGATGCCTGATTTAACTCTATGGAGCTGCAAGAGATAGCCGAGTACAGCACTTGGCTAATCCCAGCAGCCCTACAGAGTTTAAAGGGGTTCTCCAGGACATTATGTAAATTCTCTGTCTCACCTCACCTGTGGAGGGGAGAGAATTTCAGAAGTACTTACCCTTCCGTTGCGCCGCCAATTCAACAATCTCGGCTGTGACCATGGGACTGCCCGACTGGCTGCGGGCTCTTCTGTTGAAGTCCCAACCAGATGTGCTACTGTTTCTTCCTGTTCAGCTGTATTTACATGATGCAGCTGAACAGGAGCACATCCAGTCGGAGGAGCCTGCAGCCAGTCACGTGATTACAGTCGAGACTGCGGAATCGGCAGCATGATAGAGGGGTAAGTATTGCGGAAAGTGTCTTCCTTCCATAGGTTAGCTAAATCGCTAGTTAGCTTGATCGGGAGCACGCAGCATCATAGGTTACAATTATGCCGTGCACGTCGGGCCGCCCGCGGGGCTATTGTCCCGTATTCATATGATCTTATGAGTGCGGGACAATGGCCCCGCGGGCGGCCCAACGTGCACAGCATCATTGTAGTCTATGATGCTGTGTGCTCCCGTGTGCACGATGTATGCCGCTCCGGGACATATAGCCCGCTCACGTACCGTATGTCTCGGAGGGCATACGGTCTTGTGCATGAGCCCTTATTCACAGGTCTGGATCTCTGAATGGGAAGAGTAGGAGCTGCTCATTTTCATCGTTATTCGTTAGGAAGAGAAGTGAACTGGTATAAAACTAATCTACTGCCACCTATGGATGTAACACAATAATATAATAGAATATGGCATATGTCCCGTCTATTCAGTGCTGCTTTCTGCTGTATCAAACTTTATGTAATTTTCCATTTATTGATCTGGGCATTAAAATTAAATAGGATGTTTTTGAATGATGGCCACTGTCTGTCCTCAGCAATGACAGAGAGGGCAGAAGATATACAGCATAGCCTCTTCAACCGGGGGATCCTGCCAATATTTAATCTCCTCTATATTAAGCAGAGACATTGTGCTATTCCTCTACCCACACATTGTAACTAAATGATATAAAGCTATTTCTAATGACCAAGAAAAGAATTACATACTGTGATCCTAAACTACCAAACACGTATCTGCTCTGCTTGGGGCAAACACAAGCTCTGGAGATAAAGTAATATCTACTAACTACTATAATACTGCCTCCTATGTACAAGAATATAACTACTATAATACTGCCTCCTATGTACAATAATATAACTACTATAATACTTCCTCCTATGTACAAGAATATAACTACTATAATACTGCCTCCTATGTACAAGAATATAACTACTATAATACTGCCTCCTATGTACAATAATATAACTACTATAATACTTCCTCCTATGTACAATAATATAACTACTATAATACTGCCTCCTATGTACAAGAATATAACTACTATAATACTGCCTCCTATGTACAAGAATATAACTACTATAATACTGCTTCTATGTACAGGAATATAACTACTATAATACTGCTCCTATGTACAAGAATATAACTACTATAATACTGCTCCTATGTACAAGAATATAACTACTATAATACCGCCTCCTATGTACAATAATATAACTACTATAATACTGCCTCCTATGTACAAGAATATAACTACTATAATACTGCTCCTATGTACAAGAATATAACTACTATAATACCGCCTCCTATGTACAATAATATAACTACTATAATACTGCCTCCTATGTACAAGAATATAACTACTATAATACTGCTCCTATGTACAAGAATATAACTACTATAATACTGCCTCCTATGTAAAATAATATAACTACTATAATACTGCCTCCTATGTACAAGAATATAACTACTATAATACTGCTCCTATGTACAAGAATATAACTACTATAATACTGCTCCTATGTACAAGAATATAACTACTATAATACTGCCTCCTACGTACAAGAATATAACTACTATAATACTGCCCCTATGTACAAGAATATAACTACTATAATACTGCTCCTGTGTACAAGAATATAACTACTATAATACTGCCCCTATGTACAAGAATATAACTACTATAATACTGCTCCTATGTACAAGAATATAACCGCTATAATACTGCCTCCCATGTACAAGAATATAACTGCTATAATACTGCTCATATTTACAAGAGAATAATTACTATAATACTGCCTCCTAGTTGAGAGGTTGTGTCTCAGTAGCTCGCCTCATTTCTGGAGCAAGCCCAGGGAGGGGCCACCCTGGGTAGGGATGCTCCCCAGGCAAAGCCCAGGCTCCAAGGCCTAATTAATTCCCAATCCTCCTTCTGAAGAAGATGAATGTGTAGAACGTCAGCAGTACAAGTGCAGCAAGAAGCCAGGATGGGAAGTAATTGCAGAGAAGAAAGAAGCAGTAAGTAGGAGTTTAATGAATCCACCTACCAGTGTGAATGTGCAGCTTTCAGAAGGAAAAAGTGACAGCAAAACCACAGTGCAGGAATACTCTGAAGCAAGAGGCCAGCAGAGTTTGCAGGAGGTGAAGCAGACTCCATTGCAGCCTGCAGGTGTGCAGCCCTCACCTTCCCTATGCAGACAGAGAAGAATATCCTTGGAAAGACAGACCATACAGCAAAATCTTCAACAAGATGTCCTGATACAGAGTGACCGTACAAGATCTGGGAGCAGCACCAAAAAGTAGCAAAAAGTGTGGAGGAGACCAAAGATGGAAAAGCAGGAAGGTTTCAAGGTGCAGCCACTGGAAAAAACCTGGGAGCCGGTCTCCAATCTGGAGATTGTGCACCCACTGCAGTGGCGGCAGCCGCAGCAAGTCCGAAGCCACAAGTGTCTTCACCAGCAGTGCAGAGGCTTGGGCTGGAAACAAGCGGAGGAACAACTACTACACCTGTGAGAGACCATCCTATGAGTCCACAGCCTGCAGTACCCAGCAATGGACAGTCTACTAGAGGGGGAGAGCGTGCTCCTGAGCTCTGCCTGGCTGATGAGATCCCAGCACTGGTGCAGAGAATGGAGACTCTGGAGCAAGAGAAACTGCAGTGTCAGAAGCAGATAGACTGCATGTACAAGCTGAAGGCAGCAAACCCTGACCACCAGGAGCTGCATGACCGCAGGCTGAACTCCCTGACCATACAGCTCGCCGATGCTGTAAAGGAGATGGACTCTGTCTTGGAACAACTAGGACCAGTTGGAGAAACTTACAGGAAGCAGCAGCGCTTTGAGTCAGAATTTTTCAAAGATGGTGCCCGGCAGTTCCATGAAAAACCTTTACTGCAGCCAGCAAGTTTTCCTTTTAAAGGGTTTCTACCACTTCAGTTTGACCAAATTAGCTTTCAGACACTAGCGATCTGCTAGTGTCTGATCTCCATAACCATGCAATTCTTAGACCTTTGTGTGGAGCCGTTTCATTAAAAAACTAACTTTTATTCCTATGCAAATGAGCCTCTAGGTGCTATGGGGCGTCTTTTCAGCACCTAGAGGCTCGGTCTACTCACACTGTATGCCCGCCCATCTCGTCTTGAATGCCTGCCTCCATCACAGCCATCGGACAAATTCACGCGCCTGCGCCGTTCACTTCTGTCTTCGGCGCAGGCGCAGTGAGTGAAGGCCACTCTCCTGATGCCGGCTTCCTCACTGTGACGTAGTCGGCGCAGGCGCAGTGAGGAATCCAGCACCAGGAGCGTATCATTTACTCACTGCGCCCGCGCCGATGACAGAAGTGAACGGCGCAGGCGCGTGAATTTGTCCGATGGCTGTGATGGAGGCAGGCATTCAAGACGAGATGGGCGGGCATACAGTGTGAGTAGACCGAGCCTCTAGGTGCTGAAAAGACGCCCCCATAGCACCTAGAGGCTCATTTGCATAGGAATAAAAGTTAGTTTTTTAATGAAACGGCTCCACACAAAGGTCTAAGAATTGCATGGTTATGGAGATCAGACACTAGCAGATCGCTAGTGTCTGAAAGCTAATTTGGTCAAACTGAAGTGGTAGAAACCCTTTTTAAAGAAGGAAGCAAGCATCCAGCACCTGCAGCAGTTCCTAGCACAGCACTACAAGTCCCAGCATCCAGCACCTGCAGCAGTTCCTAGCACAGCACTACAAGTCCCAGCATCCAGCACTCTGCAGCAGACAGTGGACATCTACCAGAAGGTAACTCTGTAGTAGCAGTGCAGTCGCCACAAGCATCAGGGAGCAGCACTGTGCAGATGGACTGTGGATTCCTACCAGAAGGTAACGGTGCAGCAGCCCATCAGACTTCTGTTACTGAGCCGGGCCCTCAGGGTTCTGCTGTGCAGGACTGTACTGCTGAGGACTGTGAGGACATTCATGTGTCTGATGATATTGCTGATACTCTGTGTAATAATACTGCTAATCATCTGTGTGATAATGCTGTGTCAGTGGAGAGTGCACCACAGTCTGTGTGGGATCTGGGGAATCAGGCCAGTCTGTGGTGTGACTGCTGGTGACACTGATGGTGGGGAGGGGGCAGTACAGTCTAATGCGCAGGAGTTCCCCCTTTAGTTACGCAGACAGTACCAGAACCCCCTAGTGAAGGAGGCCAGCAGTCTACACAGGGCACACAAGGACGGCAGGATAGTGGACCTGGTCACACCTCCTCTGGGAATGCCTGGAGCCGTGGCTCACCATCTTTTACATCAGGGATCAGCAACCTCCGACACTCCAGCTGTTAAGAAACTACAACTCCCAGAATGCCTTATTCACTTCAATGGGAGTTCGAATGAGCTCCTCCCTGGCTAAGAGTGGTGCGCTCTGATTGGATTCGCTCACAGCCAGGGAGAAGAGAACCGCCCCCTGTAAAACTGCGAGTCTCCGCCTTGTATAACCGAGTCGGCTCATTATAATATAGGGCGCCAAAATCAAAATGCTAAAAATATATTAAAAAAATATATAAAAGTTTAAATCACCCCTCTTTCCGTATAATTAAAACATAAATACCTAAATAACAATAAATATAAAGATCATGGGTATCATTGTGGCTAAAAACACCCATACTATTAAAAAAGGGGAAAAAAATCCAATACGGCGAATGGCGTAACGGAAAAAAGGGTCAAAATTGCCGATTTGCCATTTTCTCATTCTCTTACCCCAAAAATGTAATAAAATGTGATCAAAAAGTCACGCACACCTCAAAATGGTATCAATAAAAACTACAGATTGTTCTGCAATCAGTAGACATAAGTATAAAAAAAGTTATGGAGGTTAGAATATAGTGATATAAAAAAATGATCAAAGTTTAAATTTATTTTTACAATATTTAGACATAAGGAACTTAAACATATGGGGTATCATTGTAATCGTACCGACCAAGCAAATGAAGGGCATGGGTCAGTTTTGCCATAAACGAAACACCGCGGGAATAAAACAGTGGAGGAATTGTGTTCCCCCCCCCCCCCCAATTTCACCCCATTTGGAGGTTTTTTTTACTGCTTCCCACTACATTTTATGCCATAATTAATGGTGGCATTAGAAAGTACAACCTGTCCTACAAAAAATAAGCCCTCATACAGCTATGTGACCGAAAATATAAAAAAGTTATGGCTCAAGGAAAATAGGGAAGAAAAATGAAAACGCAAAAATAAAAAACCTTCGGTATCCTAAGGGTTAAGTACTATCATTGGCATGCAAGAACCCGGATGTCTCTACACAGTGAGACCTTTCAACAACACAGGACCGCATTCAGCCAAATACTGCCTTAGCTCAGGTGGATAAGATCATTAGAGATTAAGAGGAACCATAAAAACAGACAGTTATGGAGAAATATATCTCTGGATTAAAAATGATTATCTCATTTTTCAGTTTGAATTATATATTTTTTTTTTTTCCCTTCTTCAACAGATGTGGACTCTTTAAGTTAAAAATTGTTTTATTGTGTTTTCCATAATGGAGAAATCATTGTATGAGCTCTGAATGTGATTTCTGTTTTGAACTGATGGAGAAATGTTGTTTCATTAAATTGTATTTGTTTAGTTTTTTACAATCAAAATTGCTTCCTATATACAAGAATATAACTACTATAATAGTGCCTCCTATGTACAAGACTATAACTACTATAATAGTGCCCCCTATATACAAGAATATAACTACTATAATACTGCCTCCTATGTACAAGAATATAACTACTATAATAGTGCCTCCTATGTACAAGACTATAACTACTATAATAGTGCCCCCTATATACAAGAATATAACTACTATAATACTGCCTCCTATGTACAAGAATATAACTACTATAATAGTGCCTCCTATGTACAAGACTATAACTACTATAATAGTGCCCCCTATATACAAGAATATAACTACTATAATACTGCCTCCTATGTACAACAATATAACTACTATAATACTGCCTCTTATGTACAAGAATATAACTACTATAACACTGCTCCTATGTATAAGAATATAACTACTATAATACTGCTCCTATGTACAAGACTATAACTACTATAATACTGATCCTATGTACAAGAATATAACTACTAAAATTATAGCTTGCTGCTTTTCCAAGACTGCTTTACCAAGAGCTGATCTACAAGAGCATTGAAGATATTCAGGAGATACTCAGGAGGTAATCTGGAGGTGGATACAATCTAAACAAGTAAGATTTGTTTGTTTAAAATCTTTCTGTGCAGGAATTGTTATGCTTTTATTTCAGGTTCCACTCTTCAGAGGTTTGGATACTGTCTGATCTGTAGACAGCTCTCCATAATGCAGCAGGAAATTACCTTTTTGAAATATGAGATTTTTAAATTAACCACTAAACAAACTCTGGCTGAGAACATTGCAATGCCACTGCCACAGAGGCCCCCTAGAAATGGAAGATGGGTTACTGTAGGTTCTGGTAGACTGAGAGTTGTGGATAGAAGGCATGTCCCACAGTCTGTGGCTCTCCATAATTCATTTGCAGCACTTTCAGAGTACAAGAGCAACATGGAGGATGGCTCAAGCACAGTGGGTGAGAAACAATCATCTCCCATGCCTAAAGTATGTAAGACTGCAGCCAAACACAAAAAGGAGAAGGTGAGGATTGATAGTAAGCAGCTGTTGGTGGGCGATTCCATCATAAGAGGTCTGAAGTTTGAGGAGAATGGTGTTGTGAGATGTCTCCCTGGTGCTACCGCTAGCAGGGATAGACGACGGATCCTTAATATTGTTAGGCAAGCAAAGCAGGAAAGGGAAGTGGATGTTATTCTCCATCTTGGGACAAACGATCTGGCTTGCAATGAGGTTTCAAAGGTGAAAGAAGCTTTTCACACACTTGGAAAGGATGTACGGGAGGTTGCATCAACTGTTTAATTCTCTGCAGTTTTGCCTGTGCATAACCTTCAGCATGACAGGAAGATGCGCATTAAGGAATTCAATGTATGGCTTGGTGAATGGTGTCTGAACCAAAGGTTTGGCTTTGTGTCTCATGTTAGCTCTTGTTGGAATGGAAAAGAACTGTACAAGAAAGATGGTTTGCATCTTCCTCTCAAGGGAACGAATGTCCTCGGTGAACAGTTCCAAGTATTTGCTAAGAAGCATTTAAACTAGGAAAGGGGGGCAAAAGAGTGATAATCCAGCAGTCCAACTGCCCCCCGGAACAATGCCAGAAGAGGCCAGTAGCACAAAGAAGAAATTACAAGCTCAGAGTCTTGTCTACAAATGCTCGCAGTCTAGGGAATAAGATCAATGAACTTGAGGCTATAATCGCATCTGAGAATATAGATGTAGTGGCTGTTACTGAGACGTGGTTCAAAGGGAGTAATGACTGGGATATATCAATACCAGGGTTCTCTCTATACAGGAAAGACAGAGAAGGCAAGAAGGGGAGGGGTGGCCCTGTATGTGAAAGATAGCATAAAATCGAATTTGATACAAGTTAGCTAGAACAATTTAGAGTCAGTTTGGGTTACCTTGCAGCTTGATAATCATAAGGTAACTCGTGTAGGTGTGATATATAGACCACCTAGCCAAGTCAAAGAATTAGATGATCTACTAGTTGAGGAAATAGCTAAAATGACATTGAAGGGGGAAGTTATCATTATGGGAGACTTCAATCTTCCAGATGTAAACTGGAAAACCCAAAATAGCTAGTTCTGCCAGGAGTACAGATATTCTAAAATTCCCTACTGGGATTATCTCTACAGCTAGTAGTTGAGAAGCCAACCCGGAAGGAGGCCATTTTAGAGTTAGTATTCACAAATGGGAATTTGGTATCTGATATTACTGTAGGGGAAAGCTTGGGATCTAGTGATCACCAGTCAGGGTGGTTTACTATAAGTACAGTGACTGAGTCACACCACACAAAAACAAAAGTTTTAGATTTTAGAAAAACTGACTTTTCTAAAATTAGATTAGTGGTACACAAGTTCCTATCAGACTGGAACAGTTTCATTGGAGTCCAAGAGAAATGGGACTACTTAAAAGTGGCACTATTGAAGGCGACAGAAAATTGCATTAGGCTTGTCAGTAAAAGCAAAAAAAGGAAGAGACCACTGTGGTACTCAGCAGAAGTGGCCAAAATCATTAAAAACAAAAAGAAAGCATTTAGGAATTAAAAAAATAAAAATAAAATGAGGATGAAAGGCAAATTTATAAGATTAGGCAGAGAGAGGCCAAACAAGTTATAAGAGCTTCTAAAGCACAGGCAGAAGAGAAATTAGCTCAGGCAGGGAAAAAAGGCGATAAGGCATTCTTCAGATACATAAATGAAAAAAGGAAACTAAAACAAGGAATTACCAAATTAAAAACAAAAGAAGGAAGGTATATGGAAGAAGATAAAGAACTAGCTGACTGCCTCAATAAATACTTCTGTTCAGTTTTTACAAAGGAAAATGAAGGAGAAGGACCTCAGTTAGGAAAGAAGACTAATGAATCTTTTGATGCATGTGTCTTTACAGAGGAAGAGGTTCTAAGTCAACTGTCTAAAATTAATACAAATAAGTCACAGGGGCCTGATGGGATACACCCAAAGCTATTAAAAGAGCTCAGCGGTGAACTAGCAAAACCATTAACAGATTTATTTAACCAATCACTGGCAACAGGAGTCGTCCCAGTAGATTGGAAATTAGCAAATGTTGTGCCCATTCACAAGAAAGGTAGTAGGGAGGAATCGGGCAACTATAGGCCAGTAAGCCTGACATCAATAGTGGGGAAATTAATGGAAACCATACTTAAGGAGAGGATTGTGGAACATCTAAAATCCTATGGATTGAAAGATGAAAAACAGCATGGGTTTACTTCAGGGAGATCATGTCAAACTAATCTTATTGATTTTTTTTGATTGGGTGACTAAAATAATAGATGGAGGAGGTGCAGTAGACATCGCTTATCTAGACTTTAGTAAGGCTTTTGACACTGTCCCACATAGAAGGCTTATCAATAAATTGCAGTCTTTGGGCTTGGACTCCCATATTGTTGAATGGATTAGGCAGTGGCTGAGGGACAGGCAACAGAGGGTTGTAGTCAATGGAGTATATTCAGACCAAGGTCTTGTTACCAGTGGGGTACCCCAGGGATCTGTTCTGGGACCCATATTGTTTAATATCTTTATCAGCGAAATTGCAGAAGGCCTCAATGGTAAATATGATGTGTTAAATGGCTTCCCTGCTCCTCTGCTGGTCCTTTTGGTCGGTTGGTTCCAGCAGAGGAGCAGGCTTCACAGTGAGTACACCAAACAGCACACTTTAGCCCCAGATCACCCCCCTGCACCCCAATTAACCCCTTGATCACCCCTTCTTGCCCCTGTCAATCACTAGTGAAAGGGAAAAAAGTGATCAGTGTAAACTGTCACTTTTTTTTTTTCACTGGTATTGACTGTTAGGTTTTAGGGATAGTTTAGGCCCCTTGGTTAGGTAGTTTAGCGATCGGTTAGCACCCAGCCCACCGCACCGCAGTCACTTATTCGCTGATTAGCGTATCGCTAATCAGCATTTGTACTTTTATAGTATCTGTAAGTGATCAAAACTGATCACGGTCAGATCTATAATAGTATTAGTGTCACCTTAGTTCGCCCTCCACCCAAAACTCAGTGTTTGCCCGATCAGGCCTGATCAGTCGCCCACACGTGCGTTCACCCACGCCCGCCCCGCCGCAGTGACAAGAAAATTATTATTTTTTGATCACTGCACATTCACTTCACAAGCGCTGCGGCGATAAAAAAAATCAGTTTTGATATTTTTTATCAACCGCAGCGGCCTCCGGTACTTCGCTAGCCTCCCATTTGTAAGACAGGCTTGCTTTTTTTCTTGGGTAGTCTCAGGGAATACCCCCTAAATTTAGTTGTCCAAATGGCAAACAAGGGGTATTCTTCTGAAGAGGCCTACAGGCTTCTGACCCAGTCGGATGAGGAATGGGAACCCTCATCTGACGAATCCAGCGGGTCAGAATATGAACCTGTAGAAAGCGGTGGCTCTCTGACACAAAGTTCGGACGAGGAGGTTGAGGTCCCCGATACCACCAGACGTACCCGGCCCCGTGTCGCCAGACCACAGGTTGCGCAGGATCCGCTTCAAGGGCAGCAGAGTGGGGCTGGCGCTGTCTGATTACGTGGTGAGGCATACACCAGCAGCGCAGCCCATCCTGGACCTAGTACCAGCACTGCCGTACAACATGGTGAAGTGGCGAGCACCAGAAGGGCAGTTGAAGCTGGTACGGTGGCACGTGCATTAGTTACCCCGTCGCAGCCACCGCAAAGACGGGCCCGTAGACCCCCTAGAATCCCTGAGGTGCTGGCAAACCCTGATTGGCAGTCCCCAACTTCAGCCGCACCTGTAGTTCCCCCTTTTACCGCCCAGTCTGGAGTTCGGGTTGAGACAGCTCAGATCGGTTCGGCCCTGGGATTTTTTGAGCTGTTCTTGACTGCGGAGCTCTTGGACTTAGTTGTGGCAGAAACAAATCGGTATGCCACACAATTTATAACCGCCAACCCGGGAAGCTTTTATGCCCAGCCTTTCCGGTGGAAACCAGTCCAAGTTTCCGAAATTAAAATTTTTCTGGGCCTTCTCCTCAACATGGGTCTAACTAAAAAGCATGAATTGCGGTCATATTGATCCACGAACCCAATTCATCACATGCCCATGTTCTCTGCTGCTATGTCCAGGACACGATTTGAGACCATCCTGCGTTTCCTGCACTTTAGCGACAACACCACCTCCCGTCCCAGAGGCCACCCAGCTTTTGACCGGCTCCACAAAATTCGGCCCCTCATAGACCACTTCAACCAGAAATTTGCAGATTTGTATACCCCAGAGCAAAACATCTGCATAGACGAGTCCCTGATACATTTTACCGGGCGCCTTGGCTTCAAACAATACATCCCAAGCAAGCGCGCCCGGTATGGGGTCAAATTGTATAAGCTCTGTGAAAGGGTCACAGGCTATACCCACAAATTTTGTGTCTATGAGGGAAAAGATCAGACCCTGGAGCCGGTCGGTTGCCCTGACTACCTGGGGAGCAGTGGGAAGACAGTCTGGGACTTGGTGTCACCCTTATTCGGCAAGGGGTACCATCTTTATGTGGACAATTTCTACACAAGTGTGGCCCTCTTCAGGCATTTGTTTCTAGAACAGATTGGCTGCTGTGGCACCGCGCAAACTAGTCGCGCGGGCTTCCCCCAACGGCTCGTTACCACCCGTCTTGCAAGGGGGGAGAGGGCTGCCTTGTGTAACGAAGAACTGCTCGCGGTGAAATGGAGAGACAAGCGTGACGTTTACATTCTCTCCTCCATTCACGCAGACACGACAATCCAAATTGAGCGAGCAACCCGTGTCATTGAAAAGCCCCTCTCAGTCCACGACTATAACCTTCACATGGGAGGGGTGGACTTCAATGACCAGATGTTGTCTCCGTATTTAGTGTCCCGCCGCACCAGACGCTGGTATAAGAAGGTGTCTGTATATTTAATTCAATTGGCTCTGTATAATAGTTTTGTTCTCTACAGTAAGGCTGGGAGAACACGATCCTTCCTCAAATTTCAGGAAGAGATCATCGAGAACCTCCTGTACCCAGGAGGTTCCGTGGCCCCATCCACCAGTGTAGTTAGCCGTCTACACGAGCGACATTTCCCCAATGTCGTTGCTGGTACCTCAACCCAACCGTCACCCCAAAAAAGATGTCGTGTCTGTAGCAGGAGTGGAATAAGGCGTGACACCCGCTATTTCTGTCCTGACTGCCCTGAGCACCCTGCCCTATGCTTAGGGGAGTGTTTCCGGAAGTACCACACACAGGTACACCTAGCATAGGGATTGCATCTAACCAGGACAGGCACACAGGGCTATTAGGGCCCATTTACACACAGAGCTGCTGCAAACCTCTCCTTTCACCTGGGACAAAGTGCATAATGCACTTCGCCACATCTTTGGGCGATTTGCGCTTTGCACATTGTCCCATGGGGAAGGAGAGGTTTGTCCTATAAAGGTAAAAAATAAAAAAATAAAAAAATCACCAGTAAGCAAAAAGGTTAACGTTCAGTTCAAAAAGTTAAAGTTTATATGTTCTGTTCAAAAGTTTTTATAAAGTTAATAAAATTATTGCGTTGCGGCCTGTTTTTTTTCTTTTTTTTTTTTTACCTTCCAGGTGGACCAACCGATCGACTAGCTGCAGCACTGATGTGCATTCTGACAGAAGCATTGCGCTGCTGTCAGATTACACACAAGTCGGTGTATGCGGCTTCAAGGCGAGATTTCTACTCTGCAGTTAAAGATACGTTTGCCAAGGCATACGAGCTGAGGAGGAGGCGGCGTTCATATGCTTTGGCAAACACTTTGTATATAAAAAAAATATAAAAAATCCCGGCAATGATTTATTCATCCACATCGATTGATGTGAATGGAGAAATCTGGTTTGCCAGGGCATACGAGCTAAGTGGGTATGGATGTTGGGCGGAGCTCCTATGTCCTGGCAGACGCCTTTCCCCTCCTTTTTTTTTTTTTGGCAGAGATTGTTTCATCCACATTGATCGATGCGAATGAAGAAATCTGTGCCGTTCATTTTTTTCTTTCAGCCCAGAGGCTGAACGGAAAAAAAAAATCTCATTACCTGTATGCTCAATATAAGGAGAATAGCAGAAACTCCTAATGCTGGCCATACATGTAATGATTGCGGAGACCCTCAAATGCCAGGGCAGTACAAACACCCCACAAATGACCCCATTTTGGAAAGAAGACACCCCAAGGTATTCGCTGAGGGGCATATTGAGTCCATGAAAGATTGAATTTTTTGTCCCAAGTTAGCGGAAAGTGAGACTTTGTGAGAAAAAACAATAAAAAAATCAATTTCCGCTAACTTATGCCAAAAAATAAAATAAAAAATTCTATGAACTTCCCAGGCCCCTCATTGAATACCTTGGGGTGTCTTCTTTCCAAAATGGGGTCACATGTGGGGTATTTATACTGCCCTGGCTTTTTAGGGGCCCTAAAGCATGAGAAGAAGTCTGGGATCCAAATGTCTAAAAATGCCCTCCTAAAAGGAATTTGGGCACCTTTCCGCTAACTTGTGACAAAAAATAAAAAGTTCTATGAACTCACTATGCCCATGAGCGAATACCTTAGGGTGTCTACTTTCCGAAATGGGGTAATTTGTGGGGGTTTTCTACTGTTTGGGCATTGTAGAACCTCAGGAATCATGACAGGTGCTCAGAAAGTCAGAGCTGCTTCAAAAAGTGGAAATTCACATTTTTGTACCATAGATTGTAAACGCTATAACTTTTACCCAAACCATTTTTTTTTGACCCAAACATTTTTTTTATCAAAGACATGTAGAACAATAAAATTAGCAAAAAATGTATATATGGATGTCGTTTTTTTTGCAAAATTTTACAGCTGAAAGTGAAAAATGTCATTTTTTTGCAAAAAAATCGTTAAATTTCGATTAATAACAAAAAAAAGTAAAAATGTCAGCAGCAATGAAATACCACCAAATGAAAGCTCTATTAGTGAGAAGAAAAGGAGGTAAAATTCATTTGGGTGGTAAGTTGCATGACCGAGCAATAAACGGTGAAAGTAGTGTAGTGCAGAAGTGTAAAAAGTGGCCTGGTCATGAAGGGGGTTTCAGCTAGCGGGGCTGAAGTGGTTAAACAGCAGACACCTGGGGCTAATGTATGTGATTGACGATAACGTTGATTGCACACATTTAACCCCCTCTATATATATAAAAATGAGTTTCTGTCTGTCTGTCCCGACGTCTGTCTGGACGTTCTTTATGCACGACCAAACGACTGGACCGATCTTCACCAAATTTGGCACACAGATACATCAGGTGTCCGGGAAGGTTTTAGACCGGGTCTCCGCTCTCTAGGACGTACTGTTCCTGAGATTCCCCAAAAAATGACCCACATTAGCAATTACAAGCCTGCAAGTCTTTCTCTTCAAATCCCAACTGCCATAAACACAGTTTTACTCCAGGTTTCCATTACAACTTAGGGCTCTTTCACACTTGCGTTGTCCGGATCCGGCGTGTACTCCATTTGCCGGAAGTGCCCGCCGGATCCGTAACACCGCAAGTGAACTGAAAGCATTTGAAGACTGATCCGTCTTCAAAATACGTTCAGTGTTACTATGGCAGCCAGGACGCTATTAAAGTCCTGGTTGCCATAGTAGTAGTGGGGAGCAGTATACTTACCGTCCGGGGCGCTCCAGAATGACGTCAGAGCGCCCCATGCGCATGGATAACGTGATCCATGCGATTACGTCATCCATGCGCGTGGGGCGCCCTGACGTCACTCTGGAGCGCCCCGGGAGCCACACGGACGGTAAGTATACTGCTCCCCCGCTCCCCACTACACTTTACCATGGAAAACAGGACTTTAGCGTCCTGGCAGCCATGGTAACCATTCAGAAAAAGCTAAACGTCGGATCCGGCAATGCGCTGAAACAACGTTTAGCTTAAGGCCGGATCCGGATTAATGCCTTTCAATGGGCATTAATTCCGGATCCGGCCTTGCGGCAAGTCTTCAGGATTTTTGGCCGGAGCAAAAAGCGCAGCATGCTGCGGTATTTTCTCCGGCCAAAAAACGTTCTGGTCCTGAACTGAAGACATCCTGATGCATCCTGAACGGATTTCTCTCCATTCAGAATGCATTAGGATAAAACTGATCAGGATTCTTCCGGCATAGAGCCCCGACGACGGAACTCTATGCCGGGAAGACAAGAACGCAGGTGTGAAAGAGCCCTAAGCCATTTTTCTTTACTGCTTAAAGGGGCGGTCACTGTGAAAGTCACTGTTAAAGGGGCGGTCACTGTGAAAGGCACTGTTAAAGGGGCGGTCACTGTGAAAGTCACTGTTAAAGGGGCGGTCACTGTGAAAGTAACTGTTAAAGGGGCAGGCACTGTTAAAGGGGCAGGCACTGTGAAAGTCACTTTTAAAGGGGCGGGCACTGTGGAGGTCTCTGTTAAAGGGGCGGGCACTGTGAAGGTCACTTTTAAAGGGGTGGTCAATGTTAAAGGGGCGGGCACTGTGGAGGTCATTGTTAAAGGGGCGGGCATTGTGGAGGTCATTGTTAAAGGGACGGGCACTGTGGAGGTCATTGTTAAAGGGGCGGGCACTGTGGAGGTCATTGTTAAAGGGGCGGTTACTGTGAAAGTCACTGTTAAAGGGGCGGTCACTGTGAAAGTCACAGTTAAAGGGGAGGTCACAGTGAAAGTCACAGTTAAAGGGGCTGTCACAGTTAAAGGGGCGGTCACTGTGAAAGTCACATTTAAAGGGGCGGTCACAGTTAAAGGGGCGGTCACACTGAAAGTCACAGTTAAATGGGCAGTCACTGTGAAAGTCACAGTTAAAGGGGCGGTTACAGTGAAAGCCACAGTTAAAGAGGCGGTCACAGTGAAAGTCACAGTAAAAGGGGCGGTCACAGTGAAAGTCACAGTAAAAGGGGCGGTCACAGTGAAATTCACAGTTAAAGGGGCGGTCACAGTGAAAGTCACAGTTAAATGGTTGGTCACAGTTAAAGGGGCGGTCACTGTGAAAGTCACAGTTAAAGGGGCGGTCACTGTGAAAGTCACAGTTAAAGGGGCGGTCACTGTGAAAGTCACAGTTAAAGGGGCGGTCACTGTGAAAGTCACAGTTAAAGGGGCGGTCACTGTGAAAGTCACAGTTAAAGGGGCGGTCACTGTGAAAGTCACAGTTAAAGGGGCGGTGACAGTAAATGTCACAGTTAAAGGGGCGGTCACAGTGAAAGTCACATTTAAAGGCGCGGTCACTGTGAAAGTCACATTTAAAGGGGCGGTCACTGTAAAAGTCATAGTTAAATGGACGGTCACAGTGAAAGTCACAGTTAAAATGGCGGCCACTGTGAAAGTCACTGTTAAGGGGGCGGTCACTGTTAAAGGGGCGGTCACTGTGAAAGTCACTGTTAAAGTGGCGGTCACTGTGACAGTCACTGTTAAACGGGCGGTCACTGTTAAAGGGGCAGTCTCTGTGAAAGTCACTGTTTAAAAGGCGGCCACTGTGAAAGTCACAGTTAAAGGGGCGGTCACGTGAAAGTCACAGTTAAATGGGTGGTCACAGTAAAAGTCACAGTTAAATGGACGGTCACAGTGAAAGTCACAGTTAAAGGGGCCGTCACAGTGAAAGTCACAGTTAAAGGGGCGGTCACTGTAAAAGTCACAGTTAATGGGGCGGTCACTGTGAAAGTCACAGTTAAAGGGGCGGTCACTGTGAAAGTCACAGTTAAAATTGCGGCCACTGTGAAAGTCACTGTTAAGGGGGCGGTCACTGTTAAAGGGGCGGTAACTGTGAAAGTCACTGTTAAAGGGGCGGTCACTGTGACAGTCACTGTTAAACGGGCGGTCACTGTTAAAGGGGCAGTCTCTGTGAAAGTCACTGTTTAAGAGGCGACCACTGTGAAAGTCACAGTTAAAGGGGTGGTCACAGTGAAAGTCACAGTTAAAGGGGCGGGCACTGTAGAGGTCACTGTTATGGGGGAAACTGTTGATGTTTTTTTACGACACACGGAAACATAAAATGAAATAGATGAAATATACCCATGCGAAGCCGGGTCCTTCTGCTAGTATATATATATAAAAATGAGTTTCTGTCTGTCTGTCCCGACGTCTGTCTGTCTGTTCTTTATGCGCGACCAAGCGACTGGACCGATCTTCACCAAATTTGGCACACAGGTACATCAGGTGTCCGGGAAGGTTTTAGACCGGGTCTCCGCTCTAAAGGCGTGGCCTAACCGGATAAGGGGCGTGGCTTAGTGGGACCTGGGGGCCGGGTTTTAAGTCTTTTGAGGGTGGACACATTGTGGCAGGGGGTGTGTCTGGGCTCCTTACTGCAAGAGTGACGTCCCTCTGGGCACCTTATTGGCTCATTTACATATTAAATACACTGGATTTTCAGAGGATAAAAACATCTATTGCTGGAACAAAGGCATATCTGGAAATAAGGTACTAAGTGCTATTAGGCCATGGCTTTACTTCAATATCGATTATCCTGGTGACAGATTTCCTTTAAAACTCATCTACAGCAGTGATAATAAATGGCTGGGTTGTTATGGAAACCTGAAGTAAAACTGAATGTGGAGGCTGAAGGACCTGAGAGCTTCTATTGGCTGATAAGGGTCATGTGACCAAGCTTCTATTGGCTAATGCATTTTTTTGGGGGGAATATCTCGGGAACGGTATGTCCTAGAGAGCCGAGACCTGGTCTAAAACCTTCCCGGACACCTGATGTACCTGTGTGCCAAATTTCGTGATTGTAAATACGACGGTGCGGATTTTAGCGGACACACACACATACAGGTCCTTCTAAAAAAATTAGCATATTGTAATAAAGTTCATTATTTTCTGTAATGTACTGATAAACATTAGACTTTCATATATTTTAGATTCATTACACACAACTGAAGTAGTTCAAGGCTTTTTTTTTGTTTTAATATTGATGATTTTGGCATACAGCTCATGAAAACCCCAAATTCCTATCTAAAAAAATTATCATATCATGAAAAGGTTCTCTAAACGAGCTATTAACCTAATCATCTGAATCAACTAATTAACTCTAAACACCTGCAAAAGATTCCTGAGGTTGAACTGACTGCTGTCCAGAAGGCCATCATTGACACCTCAAGCAAGAGGGTAAGACACAGAAAGAAATTTCTGAAGGAATAGGCTGTTCCCAGAGTGCTGTATCAAGGCACCTCAGTGGGAAGTCTGTGGGAAGGAAAAAGTGTGGCAGAAAACGCTGCACAACGAGAAGAGGTGACCGGACCCTGAGGAAGATTGTGGAGAAGGACCGATTCCAGACCTTGGGGGACCTGTGGATACGGTGGACTGAGTCTGGAGTAGAAACATCCAGAGCCCCCGTGTACAGGCGTGTGCAGGAAATGGGCTACAGGTGCCGCATTCCCCAGAAACAGCGGCAGAAGCGCCTGACCTGGGCTACAGAGAAGCAGCACTGGACTGTTGCTCAGTGGTCCAAAGTACTTTTTTCGGATGAAAGCAAATTTTGCATGTCATTCGGAAATCAAGGTGCGAGAGTCTGGAGGAAGACTGGGGAGAGGGAAATGCCAAAATGCCTGAAGTCCAGTGTCAAGTACCCACAGTCAGTGATGGTCTGGGGTGCCATGTCAGCTGCTGGTGTTGGTCCACTCTGTTTTATCAATGGCAGGGTCAATGCAGCCGCTATCAGGAGATTTTGGAGCACTTCATGCTTCCATCTGCTGAAAAGCTTTATGGAGATGAAGATGTCATTTTTCAGCACGACCTGGCACCTGCTCACAGTGCCAACACCACCTTTTGAAGTCAATACGTCTGCAAAAAATGCGGATGCAACACGGACTGTGTCCGTATTTTGTTGATCAGCAAAACGGATAGTCTTGTGCATGAGGCCTAAGCCAAAACCGTGAAGGGGGTTTTCCAGGACTTATTTTTTGATGAACTGTGGTTAGAACAGGTCATTGGTATCAGATTGGTGGGGGTCCGACTCCTGTTTTTACTACCTGCGGCATGGGGGGCTAGCTAGATCCATACACCGTGTAGTGGTCCTGTCTGTTTTCTGCCGTGCTGCTCCTATTCAGTTTTCCCCAGTGTCAGATATTGATGACTTGGACAGGTCATCAATAAACAAGTGCTGAAAAAACCCATTTAAGGCTACATTCACACGCCTGTATGTGTTTTGTGGTCTGTAAATTGCGCATCCGCTAAACACGCCTATGCTTTTCCGGAATTGTGCACAAGAATAGGACATGTTCAATATTCTTTGCGGGGCCACGGAACGGATGCGGACAGGACACATTGAAATGAATGGGTCCGCACCCGTTGTGCAAAAATGCGGAACAAAACATGGCCGTCTGAATGAGCCCTAAGTGTTATTGTACCTTTTTGAGGAGGCTTTCAAGAACTTGGGATAGGCCACCAATATCAGATCTGACACCATGCACCCCCGCCGATCAGCTATTTAGGGAGTAGGTTCAAAGATGGAACTGGAGCGCTCCCTCCGCTGTAGTGGTGGACGTGGGTACTGCAGCCCTGCTCCTGTTCAGGTGAGCTGATGCTAATGACCTGTCCTGAGGATAGGCCATTCATATAAAAGTAGTGGAAAAATGATTACTCACCGGTAATTGGATTTTCCAGAACCCACGACAGCACCACGAGAGAGAGAGGATCCGCTCCCACAGACAGGAAACCTGCAGAATAAAAGGGCGGACACTCTCCTCCCAGTTCAGTGTGATATCCAAGCATCGGAGGAAGTCCGCCCACATAATGTTTAGATAATCCATGATAATCAACTTAAAGGGGTTATCCCATCTTAGACAATGGGGGCATATCGCAAGGATATGCCCCCATTGTCTAATAGGTGCGGGTCCCACCTCTGGGACCCACACCTACAAGGAGAACAGAGCAGAGAAAGTGGAGGAGGGCGCACTGCGCATGCGCAGCCGCCCTCCGTTCATTTCTATGGAGCCGCCAAAAATAGCCGAGCGCTGGCTCGGCTATTTCCGTCGGCCCCATAGAAATGAATGGGAGCGTTGGCCGCGCATGTGCGGTGCGCTCCCATTCACTTCAATGGGAGAGGCGGGGAGCTGAGCCTGGTAAATGGTTTACTGACCATGGTATTACTGGGCTCAATTGGCCTGCCAACTCTCCTGACCTGAACCCCATAGAGAATCTGTGGGATATTGGGAAGAGAAAGTTGAGAGACGCAAGACCCAACACTCTGGATGAGCTTAAGGCCGCTATGGAAGCATCCTGGGCCTCCATAACACCTCAGCAGTGCCACAGGCTGATTGCCTCCATGCCACGCCGCATTGAAGCAGTCATTTCTGCAAAAGGATTCCCGACCAAGTATTGAGTGCATAACTGAACATAATTATTTGAAGGTTGACTTTTTTTGTATTAAAAACACTTTTCTTTTATTGGTCGGATGAAATATGCTAATTTTTTGAGATAGGAATTTTGGGTTTTCATGAGCTGTATGCCAAAATCATCAATATTAAAACAATAAAAGGCTTGAACTACTTCAGTTGTGTGTAATGAATCTAAAATATATGAAAGTCTAATGTTTATCAGTACATTACAGAAAATAATGAACTTTATCACAATATGCTAATTTTTTTAGAAGGACCTGTATATTAGATATATATATATACAAATTCAAATCACACTATTTTCCCAAAATTAAAACACATAATTAAAAAAAATAAACATCATAGCTATCACTGCATGCAAAAACACCCATACTATTAAAGGGGTTGTCCGGGTTCAGAGCTGAACCCGGACATACCCTTATTTTCACCCCCGCAGCCCTCCTGAGCCTAGTATCGGAGCATCTCATGCTCCGATGCGCTCCAGTGCCCTGCGCTAGATCGCGCAGGGCACAGGCTCTTGTGTTTACAATAACACACTGCCGGGCGGTAACTTCCGCCCAGCAGTGTGTTCGGTGACGTCACCGGCTCTGAGGGGCGGGCTTTAGCTCTGCCCTAGCCGTTTTACTGGCTAGGGCAGAGCCAAATCCCGCCCATCAGTGCCGGTGACGTCACCGGGGTTCCTGTCTGCCCCATAGAGAGCCCCGGTACGTCACCGGAACTCAGAAAAATGCCTTTGCCCTGCGCGATTTAGCGCAGGGCAAAGGAGAGCATCGGAGCATGAACTGCTCCGATGCTCATGTCAGGGGGGCTGCCGGGGTGAAAATGGAGGGATGTCCAGGTTCAGCTCTGAACCTGGACAACCCCTTTAAAATATAAAAATATTTATCCCATTTGGCGAATGGCATAATGGGAAAAAAAACATCAAAATCACTTTTTGTCATCTCCATTTCCCAAAAGAACGGGTTTATCTCATAGGGAACGCTATAAAAACGAAACCCATATAACTATATAATTGTGGTATCACCGTAATCATACTGACCCGGGGAATGAAGGGAACAAGTCAGTTTTATCTCATAAGGAACGCTGTAAAAACAAAACCCATAAAACTATATAAGGGCTCATGCACACGAACATGATAACCCCTTTAATCATCTATGTTTGTATTTTAAAAAAGGTACACGTCTTGCATCACAGACAGATTTGGTGTTAGCAAATGTTTGGCAAACGAAAATGACCGCTCCTGCCGCCACTGAAAACCCACCACAGCCAGGCATCATCTCCTGCACCTTGTCTGTCATGGTTTATACTGTACTGTCACCAACTACTAGCACCACACAGCCAGACATCATCTCCTGCACCTTGTCCGTCATGGTTTATACTGTACTGTCACCAACTACTACCACCACACAGCCAGACATCATCTCCTGCACCTTGTCTGTCATGTCCCATACTATACTGCCACCAACTACTACCACCACACAGCCAGACATCTCCTGCACCTTGTCCGTCATGACCCATACTGTACTGCCACCAACTACTACCACCACACAGCCAGGCATCATCTCCTGCACCTTGTCTGTCATGGTTTATACTGTACTGTCACCAACTACTAGCACCACACAGCCAGGCATCTCCTGCACCTTGTCCGTCATGTTCCATACTGTACTGTCACCAACTACTACCACCACAGCCAGGCATCATCTCCTGCACCTTGTCTGTCATGGTTTATACTGTACTGTCACCAACTACTAGCACCACACAGCCAGGCATCTCCTGCACCTTGTCCGTCATGTTCCATACTGTACTGTCACCAACTACTACCACCACACAGCCAGACATCATCTCCTGCACCTTGTCTGTCATGGTTTATACTGTACTGTCACCAACTACTAGCACCACACAGCCAGGCATCTCCTGCACCTTGTCCGTCATGTTCCATACTGTACTGTCACCAACTACTACCACCACACAGCCAGGCATCATCTCCTGCACCTTGTCTGTCATGGTTTATACTGTACTGTCACCAACTACTAGCACCACACAGCCAGGCATCTCCTGCACCTTGTCCGTCATGTTCCATACTGTACTGTCACCAACAACTAGCACCACACAGCCAGGCATCTCCTGCACCTTGTCCGTCATGTTCCATACTGTACTGTCACCAACTACTACCACCACACAGCCAGGCATCTCCTGCACCTTGTCTGTCATGTCCCATACTGTACTGCCACCAACTACTACCACCACACAGCCAGGCATCTCCTGCACCTTGTCCGTCATGTCCCATACTGTACTGCCACCAACTACTACCACCACACAGCCAGGCATCTCCTGCACCTTGTCCGTCATGTTCCATACTGTACTGCCACCAACTACTACCACCACACAGCCAGGCATCTCCTGCACCTTGTCCGTCATGTCCCATACTGTACTGCCACCAACTTCTACCACCACACAGCCAGACATCTCCTGCACCTTGTCCGTCATGTTCCATACTGTACTGCCACCAACTACTAGCACCACACAGCCAGGCATCTCCTGCACCTTGTCCGTCATGTCCCATACTATACTGCCACCAACTACTACCACCACACAGCCAGGCATCTCCTGCACCTTGTCCGTCATGTTCCATACTGTACTGTCACCAACTACTAGCACCACACAGCCAGGCATCTCCTGCACCCTGTCAGTCATGTCCCATACTGTGCTGCCACCAGTTCCTACTACTACTAGTGCCTCTACCATTCTCACTACACAGCCAGACATTATTTGATATTTAAATCCAGCCTTGTCCATGATGTTCCATACTGTGCAGCCATTTATGTTGACGCACCACTGCTGCTTCCACCACTACACAGCGGGACATCTGCTGCTTTGCCCGCATCATGTTCCAAACTGATGACAACTCGCCACTGCCGCTATCGCCATCACACAGACAGTTATCTGGGGCCGTTATGTCCGCCCTGATCTCTTCTGTATTGGAAATGTAGGCAGCTCCCATTTAGGACCTGCGCCTCATAAAGGAATACATTTTGGAAGGCCATTTATAAAAAAAAAAGGCCACTTCTTTTTACATAGAAAAGGTCCGTCTGGGTTATGGGAAATAGACAATTCACTGTGAGCAGGCTAAACCCCATGCCTGAAGAGCAGTGGCGTAGCATGGGTTACCAGCACCCGGGGCAAGCCAAGTATTGCCCCCCCCCAACCTGTGGCCACAGCCCTTTTTTACAGATAATGTAGTAGATACATCTGCAGTCCTATGTAACACCACAGATAACATGGTGATAACTCTCTGTGTACAGATAATGTGGTAGATGGGTGTGAGGCCCAGAATTCAGAACACGCACAGTGTGACCTGAAGTCTGGGGCCAGGCTGCTACAGTGTGGGCCAAATTCTATATCCCCCTCCCATCACTACAGAACATACAGGCTAATACAGCGCCCCATACCTCTCACAGCCAATGATGTCTCCTTTGATGTAGATGTTCTCTTTCTTCATCTTCTCCTTTCAGATCAGACCGCCATTTTTCAGCCATTTCTCGTCTCTGCACTTTGACAAAAAAAATCTTAGTTTACTACTTTTCCATCATCCTCCCATCTTCTGGACAAATCATCCTACCATCCCCAATACTGTACCGCTGCGCTCCCCAATACTATACTGCAGAAACAGATAAGTCCCCTGATAATAGTAGTACCATGCAAATAGTGCCCTATAATAATTATTGGCACACAGTGCCCTAAAATAACTGCGCCCAGCAAATAGTGCCCCTGACACTAATAGTGTAAACATAACGTCCCCCAAAAATAATTGTGGTAAGCTGATACTGTGCCAAAGTGCCCCCACAGTAATAGTGCTCCCCAAAGTCCCACCAATAGTAATAATTCTCTGCTAGAGCACACATGGTAGTAATAGTGCTCCTACAGTGCCCCCAACTTGTCCCCACTGTGCCCCAGAAGTAATGCTCCCATAGTGCCCATACTAGTAATCATAGACCCCAGTAGTAATAAAGCCCACCATAATGCCCCCAGTAGTAATAATTCTCCTTATCATGTGACAAAATATACCCCCTTTTAATGCCCCCATTTAAGCTAATGTCCCCATAGTTCCCCCATAATATGCCAGTATAAAATAGCCCCATAGTGTTCCTCTCCCCCCTTCATCTTAGTGCCCACTGCCCCCCATAATGTACCAGTATAAAATGCCCCATATATAGTGCCCCAGTAGATGCCCTCAGTTTCTCTCATAATTTGCAAGTATAAAATACCCCCACCGTAGATGAGCCCATAGTACTCCTCTCTCCCCTTCCCCATAGTACCCACCATAATGTGCCCCAGTATAAAATGCCCCTTTACAGAGCCCCCCATATAAAAGATTCCTTCTTTGTGGTCTTAGTAGATGCCCCCAATAATCTACCAGTAAGAAGTGCCCACTATAGTGCCACCCAATAACGTGCCAGTAAAAAGGGCCCCCAATAATGTGCCAGTAAGATGTGTCCCCATAGATGCACCCAATCATGTGCCAGTGAAAAGTGCCTCCCATAGATGGCCCCCCAATCATGTGCCAGTAAGAAGTACCCCCATAGATGGCCCCCCAATCATGTGCCAGTAACAAGTGTACCCCAATCGTGTGCCAGTAACAAGTGCCCCCATAGATGGCCCCCCAATCATGTGCCAGTATTGTACCATATAAAAAAATAAACACTTATACTTACCTCCATGGCAGCGATGCGATGCAGGCCTCTTCCGCGCTGTACGGCTCAGGCGGCGCGATGACGTCCTGCACCGGCCTCTGATAGGCTACAGGCCTAGTGCCTGCAGCCTATCAGAGGAACGGGGAAGGGAGTCGCCTCTCCCTCCCCTGCAGCACATCCATCTGTATCGCTGTCCTGAGTACAGTGATACAGATGACTATGGGGATGAGCGCTTCCACAATGGAAGCGCTCATCTCCCTGTGACCTGCCGCCGCCCCCCACTTGTGAGCAGGGCCGCGCCGCCTGGGGCAATCGCCTCACTTTGCCTAATTGGCGGTGTAGCCCTGCTGGCGTCCCTTAAAATTTTGCACCTGGGGCAACGGCCCCCTCCACGCTACGCCACTGCTGAAGAGGACCTCACCAGCAGGAAAACCTCTCTGTACATAACACATAGAAAAGGTCCGTCTGGGGTGTGGATCCCATTAGTGAAGAGGACCTCCATTATGGGGGCTACATCTTGAGCTTTCCTTTCACAATGATGATGGTAAAATCACAGGTTATCGACAAAGTCTTGCAATCTGATTGTATACTTTGGTGCGAACAATTCACAGAAAACTCTTGACAAATGGAAAATTTGCGCCCATCGTTCATTTTTCTCGTACACTGTACAACTCTTCAGTCATTGTTAAATGCAGACATTTGGCAGCGATTCGAGGCTTATCTGGGGCATGATCTGAGCCTCACAGGACTCAGGGGGGGAGATGCGTCCATGATACGGATTCACGTTAAACTACTACAAGGCTTAAATATGAAATACACATAAAAACCTTACTCATCTATTTCAATTTATTGGGCAAAATTAATTGTAACTGATCCCATACCACAAAGGGTTAAGCGGGTCCTTACAGAGTATGGAGCTTAGACAATTCACTGTGAATCAGCTAAATCCCATCATAGTTCCGGACCTGACCACCAGGGGGCTGAGAGGTCCCAGCTGCTGTAGAGTGGGCTATTCCCCATACTTGGTAAGGACCAGGTCCGTACCACGCATGGAGTTTAGCCTCTGTTCGGAACCTGTCCACTAGGGGGCCGAGAGGTCCGTACCACGCATGGAGTTTAGCCAAATCAATGTGAGCTGCCTAAACACTAGGGGGGCGAGAGGTCCGTACCACGCATGGAGTTTAGACAGCTCATGTAGAGTCTTCTATTTCCCATGCCTGGTAAGGACCAGGTCCCTACCGTGTATGGAGTTGAGACACAACCCTTCCTTATTGACCCAAAGGGGCGTGGTTTCCGGTCACATGCCGCGTATCGGTTATGCGCAGTATGTGCGGTGCGTGCACGCTCTAGTCCTGCGCTTGCGCAGTAAAGGCCGGCGCTTGGCCTGATTTCCGGCGGCGGCTGAACGGAAGATGGAAGAGGATGAGGTCGCGGAGAGCTGGGAGGATGCGGCCGATAGCGGCGTGAGTAAAGTCGGAGGGCTGTGCCGTGTGGTGCAGCCTGTGGGGGGTCTCCGTGGTTGTGCTCGAGTGTCTGCAGCTGGGGGACAGCCTCAGGCAGGGCCTGCTGAGCCTAGACGGCGCTGGGTCACCCTGGCTGCACCAGGGTCTCCAGCAGTTCTGTTTTGGGGGCTTGTTTTGTTGTAGCACGTGATCTGAGGGAAGGACTGTTGTGTGGGACCCCTACACACCTTCATGTCAGGGACCCCCTCACCAGCCCCTTCCTTCCCTCCCCCTTGGTGTCTTCAGAGCTGTTGTGGGGCTTCCTGTTATCAGGACCGTCAGCACTGACCCCATAAGCACAGGTGCCATGTTAATATGTATTTGGGACCCCCCCCCCCCTCCTGGTGAAGTGTTGTGCATGCGCTCAGCGCCTGTACAGTGGTGTATGGTGTCTAGATAAGTAGTGGAGACGGGCGCAGCGAAGACCACCTCCATCTAGACCAGATTTCCATCACCCCCCACCTAAAGAAGGCACAGAATTTCTATAGCCCCCAGATCAGGACTATGGGGTCTGTACTACTAGCTTGTATCACGTACCTTGCTTGGAGGGGTATTCCAGTTGGGGGATGACTGGTGGGTGGGGGTCTGATTGTTGAGACCCCCACCACTCATGGTGGGGGTTGCCTTGTTCAGCATTACATCTGGTTGGGGCGCGCACACCTACATTCCATTCACTGTCTATTAGTGTTGAGCGAACGTGCGTTTTTTAGTTCGGCGTCTAAAGTTCAGGTTATCGAAGAATTGCGTTATGGATTCCGCATATGGTCTGTGGTAGCGGAATCCATAAAACGCGATTCTTTGATAACCCGAAATTTAGACGCCGAACTTAAAACACAAGTTCGCTCAACACTACTGTCTATGGGAATGTCGGAGACTGCCAATCGGTGCTCTGCTCAAATGCAGGTAGGCCTGGGGGGGGATATCCTTTGCATAGGGGATACATTGTTTTAACAGAGTGCCTCTTTAAAGGGATTGCCTGAGAATTATAAAAACATGCAGGAAGGCTCACGCTTGACTACAGGTTCCCCTTTCCCATCCCTGCAGGAAGCCGTGATGTCACATCAGACGTCTACTCAGCCAATTTCTGGCCTCTTTGGTCATGTGCATGACCGGTGATTGGCCGGACATCTCCTCGTCCGATCCCGCAGAGAACAGAAGGACCTGTAGCCGGACAGGAAAGCTTTTTTTTTTTTTTCTATCCTTTTATAAGCCCCCTCTTCTCCCCTGTAGGTTTTGAATACTTGCGGACAACCCCTTTAATTACCCCAGCAGCTGAGGATGGGATCCCCTGTTTTCTGCTCTCAACACAAGGGACTGGTCATTATCAGTTGGACTTCCATGTTTTGCTCAGAGCCTCCCAGGCTCATATAGGGGGTACATTCAGTGCCCCCACATGTCCCTATACATGTACAGGTGAATTGGGGGTTTCATTGCGTTGGCTTGCAGTTAGCACCACATACACCAGTTAATGATGATATCCGCGCAGTTTGGGGTCAAATCGCTGCCGACGTGTATAGCTGCAGGTACGGGGTGATGGCGGCCAGTCTGTTTCACTATAAATAGTGTATTTCCCCTGTAAGACCTGACTCCAGCAGTGGTTATTAATACCTCTACGTATAGGACGCTTTATTTGGCAGAGGATAGCGACTGAAATCCTGAGCTGCAGCCAAGTTATGTGATCTGATACCCAGAGCTCAGCCCGCCCGATAACACCCCAGGGGATCCGCATCTCTGGAGGTGATGGGAATTACAGATATATATCATATTACGGTGTGTTACAGGCACTTGCTGCATTGTCCATCTGGTGAAGAAGTGCAACGTGTGTGAGGTTTTAAGAAATCTGCCCCTCAGACTGCGTAAAAATCTGCAGTGTGAATTGAGCTGCGGTGCAGAAGTGAAATGTGCAGCCATTTCCGCCGCAAGAACTATGTGATACGTGTGAAATCTGCAGCGTGTCGGCGCCTCTGTTTGTTAAGGCCTCAGGCACACGACTGTATTGCTTTTGTGAACCCATTGTTTTCAACGGGTCCCTGGTCCGTATTTTGAGGACAGTGTATCTTGTTGCGGAACGGACGTTTGGATGCGGAAAGCACACGGGTGATCCACATGTCCTGTTCTTGTCTTCGAAATGCGGACCCTTTTGAAGTCAATACGTCTGCAAAAAATGCGGATGCAACACGGACTGTGTCCGTATTTTGTTGATCAGCAAAACGGATAGTCTTGTGCATGAGGCCTAAGCCAAAACCGTGAAGGGGGTTTTCCAGGACTTATTTTTTGATGAACTGTGGTTAGAACAGGTCATTGGTATCAGATTGGTGGGGGTCCGACTCCTGTTTTTACTACCTGCGGCATGGGGGGCTAGCTAGATCCATACACCGTGTAGTGGTCCTGTCTGTTTTCTGCCGTGCTGCTCCTATTCAGTTTTCCCCAGTGTCAGATATTGATGACTTGGACAGGTCATCAATAAACAAGTGCTGAAAAAACCCATTTAAGGCTACATTCACACGCCTGTATGTGTTTTGTGGTCTGTAAATTGCGCATCCACTAAACACGCCTATGCTTTTCCGGAATTGTGCACAAGAATAGGACATGTTCAATATTCTTTGCGGGGCCACGGAACGGATGCGGACAGGACACATTGAAATGAATGGGTCCGCACCCGTTGTGCAAAAATGCAGGAACAAAACATGGCCGTCTGAATGAGCCCTAAGTGTTATTGTACCTTTTTGAGGAGGCTTTCAAGAACTTGGGATAGGCCACCAATATCAGATCTGACACCATGCACCCCCGCCGATCAGCTATTTAGGGAGTAGGTTCAAAGACGGAACTGGAGCGCTCCCTCCGCTGTAGTGGTGGACGTGGGTACTGCAGCCCTGCTCCTGTTCAGGTGAGCTGATGCTAATGACCTGTCCTGAGGATAGGCCATTCATATAAAAGTAGTGGAAAAATGATTACTCAACGGTAATTGGATTTTCCAGAACCCACGACAGCACCACGAGAGAGAGGATCCGCTCCCACAGACAGGAAACCTGCAGAATAAAAGGGCGGACACTCTCCTCCCAGTTCAGTGTGATAGCCAAGCATCGGAGGAAGTCCGCCCACATAATGTTTAGATAATCCATGATAATCAACTTAAAGGGGTTATCCCATCTTAGACAATGGGGGCATATCGCAAGGATATGCCCCCATTGTCTAATAGGTGCGGGTCCCACCTCTGGGACCCACACCTACAAGGAGAACAGAGCAGAGAAAGTGGAGGAGGGCGCACTACGCATGCGCAGCCGCCCTCCGTTCATTTCTATGGAGCCGCCAAAAATAGCCGAGCGCTGGCTCGGCTATTTCCGTCGGCCCCATAGAAATGAGTGGGAGCGTTGGCCGCGCATGTGCGGTGCGCTCCCATTCACTTCAATGGGAGAGGCGGGGAGCTGAGCCTGGTGGTGGTCGGACCCTGGGAAACCCGGGGTCCTCCAGCCACAACTCTCCCCGGCTCCGTTCTCGTTGTAGGTGCGGCTCCCAGAGGTGGGACCCGCACCTATCAGACAATGGGGGCATATCCTTGTGATATGCCCCCATTGTCTAAGATGGGATAACCCCTTTAATATACAAATTATATATATATTTTTTTTATATGCTACAACCTGTGAGTATAGAAGAACCAAAATAACACAGAAGGGAGGGGAAATAAGGGTGCTGTCATGGGTTCTGGAAAATCCAATTACTGGTGAGTAATCATCATTTTTCCCTTCCCCACGACAGCACCACGAGTGATTTACCAGATTAAATAGTTAGGGTGGGAGAGCAGAAAGAAGCACCTTTTCCCCAAAGGAAGAACCCGAAGATTAGTTCAAATTAAGCCGATAGTGCTTAAAAAAGGTTGAAGGAGAAGACCAGGTAGCGGCTCTGCAAATATCCTCTACGGGGGCTGAGGATCTTTCTGCCCAGGAGGTGGCAACTGCCCTGGTGGAATGTGCTCTAAGAGCCACCGGAGGAGATGAGCCAGGTGAAGAGTAGGCCAAAGAAATGGCAGAAACAATCCATCTAGCAATGGAACTTTTAGTGGCGCCTCTCCCTTATTCCCTCCTTGAAAGAGGATAAAGAGTGAAGAAGACTTTCGCCAACTGTGTGAGAGAACCACTAAAAGCGCTTCTTACATCGAAGCAATGGAGAGATTTTTCTTCTTCCTACCTTTTTTAAGAACCCGAGGTCGGAAGAGCAATATCCTGGGACCTATGAAAACTGGAATCCACTTTTGGAAGAAAAGCGGGATCCGGATGAATCAACGCTTTATCTTCCAAAATAGTAGTGTATGGAGGATTAATAGATATGGCATGAATCTCATTAACCCTGCGAGCAGATGTTACCGCTACTAGAAGGCATAATTTTAAGGTGAGACACTTAATGGAGCTGGTATCCAATGGTTCAAATGGTTGAGTCAAAGCCTTTAACCCTTTAAGGACCCATGACGTAGCTGTTCGTCATGGGTCCGTTCCCTAAACATAGCGCCCGCCCGCACATGCAGCAGGTCCTTGGCCGCTGGGTTTCTGCTATTTTAAATGGCAGAGACCCGCGGAACATGTATGTGATCAGCCTGAAGGCTGATCACATACATCTTGCCCTTTAGATGCCGTGGTCATATGTGACCACGGCATCTGTGCAGACCGGAAACGGAAGTTGCGCTATTTTGGTCCGGTAACAGCTTTCCCCGGCTAAGATTGAGGAAGCAGGTTTCAGAGTCAATTAGATGTATATATCAATACAGGCCACTAGGTGGCAGCCTTGTATGGATGTAGTGCAAATGAAGTGTTCAATGATGGCTATTTAGCCATCACTAAATACTATGGGTAATCGAATGATTGCCAGTTATTGTCACCCAAGGTGACTTAAAAAAAAGTTAAAAAAAAGTTTTTACAAATATAAAAAAACAACAACCTAAGTTCAAATCACCTGCCTTTCCTTAAAATAAAAATACTTAAACAATAAAAAAAATAAACATCATGGGCATCGCCTCGTGCGAAAATGCCCATACTATTAAAATATAATAACATTAATGGCGTAGCGGGGGAAAAAATAAAAACAGCCAATTTGCCATTTTTTTTTTCCCGTCACTTCCAACTTCCCAATAATTTTTTAATAAAGTGATCAAAAAGTCGCATACACTTAAAATTGGTATCACTGAAAAGAACAGATCGTCCTGCAAAAAATTAGCCCTCACACAGCCCCGTACACATAACTACCAAAAAGTTAAAGGGGTCAGAATAGGGTCATGACATTTTTTTTAATTTTTTTTTCCCTCAAACTTCATTTTTTCAGTATTAAAACGCAAGAAAAATTATACAAGTGTGGTATAGTTGGAACCGTACTGACCTGGAGAATAAAGATAACAACATGTCAATTTTACTGCATAGTGTACAGTGTAAAAAAAAAGTTATCAGAATTGCGTTTTTTCCCAATTCTACCCCATTTGGATTTTTTTTCCCCCGCTCCCTACTACATGGTATGCAACCGTAAATGGTGCCATTAGAAAGTACATCTTGTCCTGCAAAAAATAAGCCCTCAAAAGGCTATGTGAATGGAAAAATAAAAGGACTATGGGAAGGCGGGGAGTGAAAAATAAAACCGCAAAAATTGAAAATCCCAGGGTCCTTAAGGGGTTAAAACTTTTTTTTTTTTAAATCAAATATTTTTTTATTTGACAAGATTACAAAACTGTGTACAGTAAATATATCATGTCTTAATAAATAGAAATATACCTGTACAAGATACACATTGCGTATGGTCATTTTGTATATAATATAGCATATAACACATGAAATACTCCCACCCTTTGTACTCGCTCCAGCATGCATACTGCTCTCTCCCGCTCCTAGAATCTAATGTGACTATTGGACAGCCATTCTTCAAATTCCTTAGTCTTGGGTGAAATATTTACACAGGGGATATTATGGGCTATGGCCACCGCAGATATCGCCTGGTCATCTATAGGCAGTTAATAGTTAGGCCTGACAGACAACCAAACTTCGTATCCCCCAGGAATAAGTGTCATCAGCATATAACGCGATTTTGTTATTTATCTGTCCATACTGGAAACCTTTAATGTCTGGGGACTTCCACTGCCGTCGCCAAAGGCTCAACTGCTATGGCAAAGAAAAAGGGGGGATAGTGGGCACCCCTGCCTAGTTCCCCTTGCCAGTTGGATGTAATTAGTCACACTCCCATTAGCCCTAATACGTGCCCTTGGGTTAGAGTAGAGGACCTGCACCCACTTAATGAACCACTGACCAAAACCCATACATCGCAACGCCTCCAAGAGGTCCCCCCACTGCACACTGTCGAAGGCCTTAGCGGCGTCAAGCGACAGAACGGCCCTATCTCCACAGTTGTCTGCTGGGATTTGTAAGCTAGTATATACTCTGCAGATGTTAATAGCTGTAGATTTCTGGGGCATAAAGCCTGTTTGGTCCGGATGAATTATACTCAGTATAACCTTGGACAATCTTTTTGCCAGAACTTTTGCTAACATCATCTGACGTGAGTAGGGATATGGGCCTATACGAGTCGGGTATTCTTGGATCCTTCCCTGGTTTTGGTATCACTACAATAAGTGCCTCCTTCCTGCATAGATGCTGGAAGACAGCCCTCCTCCCATGAATAATTAAAGACCTTCAGTGATTCTGGTAACAGTATATCCTGAAATCTCTTATGTCTCCACCGGGATGCCATCTGTACCCGGGGCTTTGCCATTAGACATGTCTTTGAAGGCATAAACCAATTCATCCATGACAATGGGCGCCTCTAATTGGTCCCTTTTCCTCTTCCTAAAGTGTGGGTAATTCCACCCTCCTAAGGAATTGTAGTACCTCCTCCTCCAAATTCGCATTCTTGGAGGTATACACCGAGGAGTAGAATCTCTGTAATACACCTAGTATATCCTCTACTTGTGCAAGACCTCCTCTGGGGGTCCAACAGTTCCACAGTACATGATGGTCCTTGTTGGGCCCTGGAAACAACCGATAGTGTATGCCCTACGCTCTCACATTCTGCAAATGTGCGTGGTTTATAAAAGGCACGTTTTCTATCTGCTACCTTCAATAGGTGATCAGTTTTATCCTAATGCATTCTGAATAGAGAGAAATCCGTTCAGGATGCATCAGTTCAGTCTCTCTTACATTTTTGGGCCGGAGAAAATACTGCAGCATGCTGCAGTTTTATCTCTGGCCAAAAATCCCGAACACATGCCGGATCCGGCATTAAGTGTTCCGGCAAAACAGACGGTTTTCCGGTCTGCGCATGTGCAGACCTTTAAAAATGCAAAGACAAATACCGGATCCGTTTTTCCGAATGACACCTGAGACATCCGGTATTTCAATGCATTTGTCAGACTGATCCGCATCTGTCTGACAAATGGCATCCGTTTGCGTCAGGATTGCCGGATCCTCTGCCGTTTGCGTCAGGATTGACGGATCCTTTGCCGCAATTGTGAAAGTATTTTTATGTACCAGTATGCCAAACCAGAGCTCTGATTCAAGACGCCGTCCTCCTGTTTATAGAGCTCCCTTCTCGTAGGCGCTCTGTGATGACGTCAGCGCCGCACGCCGATCTACGCGCTTCACTTGCTTTCGCCGGCCTATCTCCTTGCCGGAAACTCCTCCCCCTGTGGCCAGGAAGTCCGTGCCTCTAGTGCATCAGCGATGCCTTTAGACACCTAATCGCTCCAGCACCCAAGAGTCTCCCTCTAGAGACTTGCTGTCCCTCTGCCTGTCCCCATTAGTGCACCAACCGATGCCACATCTCACCTCTGCAGGTATGCCCCAGGACCTCTCTGGCCTAAACAACCTGGGTCAGAATTGGAGCACCACCAGGGGGAAGGATCTGAAAGAAAAACTGCAGGCTTCCCCAGAGACAGGAAACCACACTGAATTGGGAGGAGAGTGTCCGCCCTTTTATTCTGCAGGTTTCGTGTCTGTCGTGGGTGAAGGGGAAAAAAACGTTTAAATCGGTTCTAACGCTTAAAGTCCCACCAGAATGTTGTGCGTGTGAGTGACTTGTACACCTGAAACGCTGAGTCTGTTCATTGTCATTTTGTTTCTTTTCTAGGAAATAGATCGCCGGTTAGAGAAGAAACTGCGGATCACACAGCGGGAGAGGTAAAGGGGCTCTGTACTCATTGGTTTTATCTTGTTTATAGGTGCTCGGCTTTTTTTGGGATTTTCAGGGTGCCCTGCATCGTCAGTGAAGATGGGTTCACGCACAGTGTACCAGGCCATCGGTTTTAGTTTCCCTCTGGTATGGTACTCAAATGCCAGAGGAAAACCGAAGCCACAGTTTTCTGTGGAATTGTTCTTGGCATCAGATTTGACACCAGATAGAGTTGTCTGCAGCACATAGCGATGTGCTGGTGGCAGGCGGCTATTCTAGGTGCCAAGCGAAACATCATCGCATAATAAATGTGCGAGTGTGTGCTCTAGGGATCGACCGATTATCGGATTTACCGATGTTCAGGATTTTGAACGCTATAGGCATTTATTTTGCCGATATTCCGATAGCGTATGGGGAAGACAGATCGCGCTGCTGACAGCGCTCTCCGTGTTCCCCTTAGCAGCACAGGGGAGAAGGAAGCAGTGTCTCCTCCCCCTGTGCTGCTGCTGCCGCCAATGAGAGGACAGGGGACAAGAGGAGGGGAGGAGCTATGGCCACTGCGCCACCAATGAAGCTTAATCTCTCATTTATTCATATACAACAGGAGGCGGGAGCTGCAGGATCACATAGCCGGCTCCCGACCTCTATGAGCTGTAGCTGCGATCTGCGGTAGTTAACCCCTCAGGTGCCGCGGATCGCAGCTACTGCTCATAGAGGTGGGGAGCCGGCTATGTGATTCTGCAGCCAGCTGCCGCCTCCTGTATATGAATAAATTAGAGAGGGGTTGTCCAAGTTATATTTATTGATGACCTATCCTCAGGATAGGTTATCAATATCAGATCGGAGGGGGTCCGACACCCGGCACCCCCTCCGATCAGCTGTTTGAAGAGGAGACTCGCACGGTGTCAGCGCTGCCTCCTCTTCACTGTTTACCTTCTAGCCGTTGCATCTGCAGTGGTGAGCAGGTGTAATTACACCCAAGCCGTCCCATTCATTTCAATTGGAAGGCTTGGGTGTAAACCACCACTGCAGATGCAACGGCTAGAAGGTAAACAGTGAAGAGGAGGCAGCGCTGACACTGTGCGAGTCTCCTCTTCAAACAGCTGATCGGAGGGGGTGCCGGGTGTCGGACCCCCTCCGATCTGATATTGATGACCTATCCTGAGGATAGGTCATCAATAAATATAACTTGGACAACCCCAGTGCGCCCCCCCACCCCAGTATTAAAAACATTGGTGGCGCAGTGCGCCCCTCCACAGGATCCCCTCTCCCCTCCTCTTCCGATCGGAGCCCCAGCAGTGTAATGCTGGGGCTCAGATCGGTTACCATGGCAGCCAGGACGCTATTGAAGCCCTGGCTGCCATGGTAAGCTCCATGCTGCTGTGTGCACAAAGCACAGAGCAGCAGGGACAGTGTGAGCTCCTATTCACCCTGATAGAGCTATATCAGGGTGAATAGGACAAGGGTTCTAGTCCCTAAGGGGGCTAAAAGTTAGTAAGTAAAAAAAAAAAAAAAAGTTACAAAAATAAAACACCAAAATATTAAGTATAAATGAAAAAGAAAGATTTACAAAAAAATATACACATTAACAATAAACATTAATTTTCAGCAGATTTGTGGGATTTTTTATTTTTTTTTCAAAAATAAAAATTCCCAGAATATCGGTATAAATTATCGGCTATCGGCCTGAAAGTTCACAAATTATCGGTATCGGCCCTAAAAAAATTGATATCGGTCGATCCGTAGTGTGCTCATTGGCTGGTGATCAGCAGCACTTTTACACAGGGCAATTATTGGAAAAGAGTTCTTCCTTAATAATTGTACCATTCTTTGGCTTGTGTAAAAGGGCCATAACGCAAGGTATTTTAATTAAAGGGGTAAGGCTACTTTCATACTAGCGTTACTATTTTCCGGTATTGAGATCCGTCATAGGGGCTCAATACCTGGGGGGGGGGGGGGGAGGTTTGTCAATGGGGACAAAATGTAACTGAACAGAAGCGAATGCTCTAAAATGCATACCGGAGAGCAAACCGCACCATGCTGGGGTTCGCTCTCCGTCCTGGGATTCCCTGACACAATGGAAAACAGATCCATCCGCCATTGACTTTCAGTGTAGTTCATGACGGATCAGTCTTGGCTATGTTACAGATAATACAACCGTATCCGTTCATAACGGATGCAGACGGTTGTATTATCAGTAACGGAAGTGTTTTTGCCGAACCCTGCCGGATCTAGCAAAAACGCTAGTGTGAAAGTAGCCTTATCCATGTATTTTAGTTTTTTTTTAATTTCTTAAAGGGGTGTTCTCATCTGAGACAATCTGGGCATATCGCTAGGATATGCCCCCACTGTCTGATAGGTGCAGGTCACCTATATTGAGAACGGAGTGGGCAGAGTGATGGCTGGAGGACTCCGGTCCGGCCACCACTAAGCTCTCTCCCCGTAGGAGTGAATGGGAGTGCACCGCGCATAACTGGTCACTGCTCCCATCCACTTTTATGGACCGGTGCTCCTTTTACCATTTTCAGGACTCTGTTTAGGAGATAGGTGCGGGTCTCAACAATGGGACAAGCACCTATCAGACAATGGGGGCGTATCCCAGCAATATGCCAGCATTGTCTCAAATGAGAAAATATTCAGGAAATATTTCTACTGAGCTAGAACCTCTCTCCCCGGTGTATTTAGCTTGCGGGCTCCTCCTGTACCACATGCTATACATTGCGATGTACATGGGTTCTGCCTGCGCAGTCAGGCAGTCTTGGGCAGTGACTGCTCACTGCGCCCGAGGCTACCTGACTGCACAGGCGCAACCCATGCAGGTTGTATCCGGGCTAAGATCTGAATGGATGGCTTATAATCCAGGAAGTGCCTGCAACTTGATTACACTGGAGAGCGCAGCGCTGGTTCGGTAGGAATATTTTCAGCATTATCTCTGTTAAAGTGCTTAATCACGTGAAGAAGGGGGAACATTAACGGTTCCAGGCGTACACTGGAAAGCTGCCCCTGAGCCTTGTTGCTTTCCATTGGCTAAGCTCTTCCCTATTACAACTGCTTTGCCACATATTTATGTTCTCTAGAGTGTGGTTTATTTCCTTTTTTTCATTCTTGCTCTTTTCTCATTTCTCTTCTATCTGCAGCAAATCAAAGTCTCCACCCAAAGCGCCAGTGGTTATTCAAGACGACTCTCTCCCGGCGGGTCCACCCCCACAAATCAGGATCCTGAAGAGGCCTACAAGCAACGGATTGTCAAGTAACCCCCATGCCAGCAGCCGGCCGACGGTGCCTGTGAAATCACTGGCACAGAGGGAGGCTGAGTACGCGGAGGCCAGGAAACGTATCCTCGGCAGTGCCAGTCCAGAGGAGGAACCAGAGAAGCCAATTGTAGATAGGCGAGTGCTGCAGCTGTTTCCCAAAGCTGCTTGCATGTTGTAAATTGATTGCTTCTTGTATGCACCTTATAAACGAGGGCAGTGCCCTACCTGCGACCCTAATGTAATAGTTATTAGGCTTCGCAGTCCCTTCTGCTGGCATCATCCAGGAGATGCACTTTCCAGTCGTAGATTAACGACGCCATAGTCTATCATAAGTGATGGTGGCCCCCATGGTGCCTGCAACTCCTCCAACACTACCCTCTTATGTCTGATGCAATGTTGCACTAACCACTCTTTTATGGATGGCTTCTTATCTTGGTTCTGAATGCCTTTTCTTGTCTTTTCAGACCTATCCGAATCAACCAGTCAGAGGACACCAGACCATCTAATAACGTGATCCGGCAGCCGCTGGGTCCCGACGGTTCACAGGGTTTCAAACAACGCAGATAGATTTTTCTGGAGAATGACACCATGGGCTGCATCGGCCTGTCACACCAATGGACACGAGCAGAGGGAGTCGCCTCATTTACTTGCACTTTGATGACCTTTTGCTCCGCCCACTGTGACCTTAAACCCCGTGCACTGTGACCCCCCCCCCCTTCCGCCACCCCTGTAGCTCCGACCACTGTGATTGGCGCATCGCCACATGCTTCCCCAGGTCTTATCACAAGGGAGTGCGTGTGCTGTAGACGGGTGGGGAGGGAGCAGGCAGAGTTGGGGGCGCCCCGTGCCTGCAACTGCCACTTCTATGGAAGTTACCGCCAGCAATAATGATATCTGTTAGTCCCGTCTCGAGGGGGGAAAAAGGTCTCAGGCCCACCTCCCCTTCTCATGAGTTTCCTTTGAGTGCATGTCTGCCTCCTCTCACCGCAGAGGATCTTCTCCATGATGACTGATTCCCCCCCCCCTGCTCTTCAGGTGTAGTGTGCATGAGCGAGTTTTGTTAAAAACAAAAAAAACAAAAAATTATTTTAACAGAGAGAACTTCTAGTCTTGTAGAGCGCACAGAGCAGCCGCCATCGCTGTATGTTCTGCTATCAGATGCCTCAGGAACGTGCTGGTTTTGTCTGAGGACAGGTGGACATGAGCTGCTGACGGTGGATGTTAAATGCTCAGGGCATTAGCATGGGCTAGGCCTGGAGCAGAGGAAGGGTTAATGCCTGTGCTCTCCCTAGAGGACCAGGAAATGTGGAAGGAGAGCAGATTTTAATTTTTTTTTTTCTTGCACGGTTTGGAGTTGTGAACCTGGCTGGTGCTGTTCCTCTCCCTAGTGATGTCGGGGCGGATGCAGAAGCCGATGCGGGCGGATGCTCAGAGGCTTACGTCTGTATAACACAGGGCCGCCATTATATAAGGACTTGCGCAGGTGACCTTGTCTCGAGGGGCTGGAGCCTTTCCTGGCAGCTATTTGACAATAGAATGAATTAGACCAACCTTGTAAGATCCGGATCAAAACCGTGCCCGATAAAGCTAGACGTCTATTTTATCCAGTATGTCACGTCAGTGTGCTGCCCGCTCCAGCTCTTTCGGGAGGCTGGAGGTATGAAATGTTCATCCAGATGGACAGTGCGGCACAGCGCACGCTGCATTCTGTTGCCGATCTGTGTATATTTTAGGGGCATTTTTTTTTTTTTGTAATAATCATGGGTTTTACGTGTAATTATCCCTTGACGGAGTTACCTGCAATGCCAAAATGTCCCCACTGGCCGCTGAGCATCTTCTTTCTTCAGTCAGTGACCTACAAGGAAAAGAAGTCAAGGGGAAAATACAAAGACTTTGGTGCCTTATATAAGAAGAAGCTACTGACACATTCCCCCATAGATGCTATTGTGATTACAAACCTCATACCAGTATCTTACCCTAAAATGGACCCTCCGCCTGTAAATGGTGCAGCCGCCATATTTTAGGGAATGATGTCGTTCACTGGTTAATATTATCGGTTACTGGACATTGTCCACAGCTGATCCATGCAGGGGGACAGGTCCATTATTTTTTTTTATTTTTTTTAAAAATAAATTGCAGTTTTTCTACACAATCTCTCAGTCTGTGTTTAGTAGCTCTTTTATATAAGACAGTTGTGTCATGATGAATTAATCTTCAGGAAAGATGTCGGCCTTAATTCCATAAACAAGAATGTAAAGCGACCTGTCAGGTTCCATCTACGTCTTGTCTTGTGACCTGTAGCTACAGTCGCCTCTGCAAATCTTTTCCTTTTACTGACCTGTGAGTGTCCGTTGACGACATGTGTTATACTCTAGTCACATTCAGAGCTGCATTCTGTTGGTTTCCTGGTGCCTCTTGTGCTTTATGGCTGCCCCTAGTGGTGCCCTGCAGTCATTGCATAGAGTTGAAGGAAAATGATATAGTCCTGGGTGAGCTGACCGATTCGTAGTTACAGGCAGAATTGTGGGTGCTCCTCTGGATGTGAGCAGGATATCGGACATGATGTGGCTCACTCTCAGTAAAGCAGTATGGAGATGCAGTAACAAGTCTATGTCCGGATATGTAGTGGAGCTGAGGTGCACGCTGCGTGCAGTTATGTTTCCATCGGGCCCTCGAGGTCTGGGAAGGCTCCTGACATGAATATTCTCAGTATTACCAGCGACGTCTCGGTGCTGCCCTGGAAGGGGTGCTTTTTTTCATCTGTTCAGTCCATTCCTGTATTTCTGGAGGGCAGCGCCGCTCCCTGGGAAATCGAGATGTTTACAGAGTCCGGCAGATAAATTTCCCTGTTCTGTTTCTGAATAAATGAGTGTTATATGATTTACAAGAATGGATGTTTTTCTGGTGCTCCTATATTGTGTGGGGTTCTTTTTCTATACTTGTTGGGGGAAGTGTTTTCTGGTGCGCTCACGCTAGGCCGCTGCACGAGAGTGGATCTGGGATTCGTGATCTGATCCCTAAAGTGTTGCAGGATGACCAGTGAGAACTGAATCTCTACTCCGTGATCATCAACCTTTCATCTGTCTCTGTAATCAGAAAGCTGTCCCTAAAATGATGCATGGACCCCCCCCCCCCCCCCCCCCCTCCCCAAAGTCCTGTTACCCATGCCACTTCCCCTGTGGGATCACACACTGATGAACCATCTCCCAGGAAAATATATATATCTGGATGTCACGGTGTCGGTGATATCGGTGTGAACAGTAGTGATTCCCTTCCAGAAGTGACTTCCGTGTCTGTATGTTATCCCACTCCATGTAGTCTATAGCCCCCGGTATCTGCACCTGTGCTGTGATCCTCCTGGTATGAATTGTTGTTTCTGCCCGCAGTAGGTGCAGATTGTTGTTTCTGCCCGCAGTAGGTGCAGTGCCGCCCTCCTGGAGAGAGTAAATGCAGTTTCAGCCAAGATCTTCAGAATCGCATGGTCACGAGACCTGGAGATAAATGACTGTTCTGGAGGGGATTCCTTGTTTGTGTGTCTGGGGACTTCACTAATGACCAACATCTGAAACTTTTTATTTTTTTTACTATTAGGCCTCTTTCAGATGAGCGTCTCCTGTGCAGAAATCACTGCATGTGTGAGCGCGATTTCCTGTTACGGGCAGTGCTAATTTTGCAGGAGCGCACGGCATTATACTGATTTATAATGCTGTGTCTCTCTGCTTGACCTTACTTATACAGGGTCATACGGACAGCTTTATGTCAGTATAATTCTGTAGCAGTAAGGTCATGCAGAGAGATATATATAAAGCATTAGAATACCATGCGCTCCTGCAAAACGAACGTTGTCCATAACGGGAAATCGTGCTCGCATACGGAGCGCGATTTTCGTCACAGGACACGCTCGTCTGAAATTGGTCAAGTCGGTGACGAGAGGAAAAATCTGTGGTCTATAGAGGCCATGGCTCACATTTATTATGACTGGCATTTGGTCAGCTCCAAAATACTATTGGGGTGAATTGCACCAAAGAGGCACGTGCTTCTTAATAAATTATACAGTTTGGACTGTTCACATTTTTGGCCTCCGCTCAACACATATGCCATGTGTTTTAAATGGATGTCATAGTGGTATCTGTTACCCGTAGGGTTCCAGATGTGTATACACGGTAGCGTGTATGTTGGGAGTTTTCCCAAAGTTCATGTTAAATGACCATGACAAATGTGATGTGAACATATCCTTAAAGGTGTTTTCCAGGCTTTTAATATTGATGACCTGTTCTCAGGATAGGTCATCAATATCAGATCGTTGGCGGTCTGACACTCCCGCCGATCAGCTTTATGAAGAGAAGGCGCGCGCACGTGCCGTCTCATGTCTCTTCCGGTTCGCTGCTGCTATGTCTATGGAAAACAGGAAGAGAGACAGGACATGGCACGTGCGCATGCTTTCTCTTCATAAATCGATCTGATATTGATGACCTATCCTGAGGAACCCCTTTAAAACTGTTTTCCAAGACAACTGTCGGATCCGTGCTGCAGCTAGTGCACGCATGCCCCCGGACTACCGCTCCGGCCCCATTGACTATAATGGGGGCGGGCTGGATTTCCGGCGGCAGCGCATGCCGAGAGTCAGCTGCCTCTCGGCGTGTGCTGCCGCCGGAACTCCGGCCCGCCCCCATTATAGTCAATGGGGCCGGAGCGGTAGTCCAGGGGCACGCGTGCACTAGCTGCAGCACGGATCCGACAGGCTGTTCACCCGCCGGAACAGCCGGCCTATGTTCCTTGCAGCTAGTGTGAAACTAGCCTTAATTGTTTGTTCACATAACCCATATGAGGGCTTATTTTTTTTGTGGGACAAGTATTTTTTTAATGGCTCAATTAAGGGGGTCGTCCAGGCTTTAAGTGATGTCCTATCCCCAGAATAGACCACCACCAGCTGATTGGCCGTTCTGTATAGCTCCATCAAGTCTGTTCCAGAGCTGCACCGCACCAGCACCATTGTAGTGGAGGGAGCTTGCTACTACAGCACTGCTCCCATTTAAGTCTGAAGGTGGATTTACACTGCCTGAACGCTCGTTCCTGACAATCTGCCATTCTAAATGTGGTGCCGATCACCCGATGAACATCCGGTGTTACTGTCGTTCGTGCAGGCGCCCAAATGATCGTTTCTGGGCAGCAGATCTGCTAAACAGCGATCTCCTGCCTAGAAACAATGATTCTGTATGGCAGGGATCAGCAGCCTTCTGCACTCCAGGTGTGGTGAAACTACAACTCCCAGCATGCACACTTGCTTGGCTGTTCTCAGAACTCCCATAGAAGTAAATGGAGCATGCTGGGAGTTGTAGTTTCACAACAGCCGGAGTGCCAGAGGCTGCTGACACCTGCTGTATGGGGATAAGCAATGGCTATAGCAAGCCCTCATACTGTGAAGGAGATCGCTGCATGTAAATGCGCAGTCTCCTTCACTGAAGAACCATCTGATTGAATCGGCTGTTAGATAGGGACGTGTAAACCCACTTTAAGGCTCATTCACACGACCGAATGAATGGTTCTGCATTCGTTTCACAATTTTATTCTGCGGCCCACGAAAAAATGTAGAGCATGTCCAATTCTTGTCCCTAATCGCCTTCCGTCCTGTAAAAAAAAAATTCTCGAACTTTGATTCAGTTCCAAGGTACCACTTGGAACCGAATCCGCGTTCGGGAAATGTTTTTTTTACAGTATAAATCAATTTCTGAAGTTGTTATGCGAAGTCTTGCGAGACTTAGCGAAGTAATAAACTTCGGCTCATCAGAGCCAATACATTCTAATACTGTATGGAGTTCTGTACAGTATTGAAACTAAGTTTTATGCGAATCGACTTCAGATGTTTCATCCGAGGCAGATTCGCTCATCCCTAGTCAGTATGATTATGGCCTTACCAAAATTTATATAGTTTCTATTATGTTTATTTTAAAAAAAAAAATAATTCTTTGCATTGTCATATTCTGACATCCATAACTTTATTTATTTTTTACATTTTTCATTTACTGAGCTGTTTAGTTTTTAGTTTTTACTGGTATAATTTTTGTTCAGTTTTTTTTTTTAGGGGGGGATTTGACAAAACTGCTTTTTTTTTTTAATGTTTTTTTTTTTTCTATTGCAACATTCACTGCGCATAATGAATATTTTAATTTTATTAGTTTGGACATTTTTGATCAGGAAGGGGGAGGCACTCCGTAGTGCTTCTGTGGGGTTCCGATCCGTGCTTCCGTTCCGCATCTCCGTGATTGCAGACCCATTCGCCCACGGGCCGGTGCCTGTGTATTGCAGGCCGCAATACGGCCATGGGCACACAACGTTCGTGTGCAAGAGGCCTAACTCTTCTCAGGTAGATTTCGACTCTTTTCAAGGACTGTGCTGAGCTCTGAAGAGGCCTGCCATGTGCCCGGGGACCCCATCCATGCAACTCTGGCATGGTAGTTCTATTACAAACTTTCTTCTGGACATTGTATAGCAGAGGATAGTTCATCAGTATTTAAGTCTCGGAAAACCTCTTTAATGTTACCGGTACAAATGAAATACCGACGCTAGTATTCGCTAGGCTGGTGGTTTTCTGGTCAGGTGGCGATTATAACAGCATTTGAATCGCATATATCAGATATGACCCCATTCAGTTCACAGACCAAAAACCAGCCCCCTTAAATATGTATACACAAGTTACACCAAAATTTAGCAATTTTTTTCCCAATTTTTAGAAAGTGGGTGGGAGGGGGAGGTCACAGGCAGAACCTCTGCAGCCCACGTATTTGCCAGTATTTGCACCAGAAATCTACGCCACCTCCTTGCTGGCATAGATTTCACTTTCTGGCATATTAATAAATTTGGCACCAGAGAGGGGAATAGTTCGAGCCCCATCCACAGCCCAGGCCTACTAAATGTCATGAAGTTGTCAGAAGCTGCATTTTCAGAAGAGGACTGCCATGTGAGCGGCAGCCCGATCCATGCACTCTGGAGTGGCAAGTATATTCCAAACTTTCTTCTTCAGGTGTGTTATGTGTAATTAAGGTGGGTCCTGGAAAACACCTTCAACGTCAGGTCTGTCCCTGAGTGACTATCAATTCCATGACCATTACAGCTATAAAATAGTTGTCATCCAGCTTTTCTACTCCCCTCAGTGGCATAAATGCAGAGATACAAATCCCAGATCATCCAGGCGAAGAATAAGAATAATTGGAGGGGACCCCTTTTATGGTCGTCTTCGTATCACTTATTCCCTCTCTTTGGCAATTTTCCCGAACAGGATCCATTTCTACTACCTGCTGTCTGGGAGAGTTGGCAAGTATGTAAGAAGATGTTTACTGGTGTTGTCTAATGCACCCCCCAGGACTACATTTTATGTCTTCTATGGCTTTATAATAAATGACTCATCACTTTACAGCTTTATGCTGTTTATTAGCTGTTGTAAAAACAGAAACTGCCCTGACTTTCCTGTGGACTTTGGTGGAATTGTCCTCCACCATGGTATTGTGTGAGGTGGACTGGTGCCATCCTCAGGTCACAACCCTCCAGCTATGTGCTATCAGCAGATCTCCACCCTCTGGCATTGTGCCATTCACAGGTGTTAACTTTAGGCTCTATGCCATCTACAGAGCAAGACCCTCCAGCTATGTGCCATCAGCTGCTCGTCACCCTCCGGCATTGTGCCCAGTGTGACCTTCAGGCTAGGGGCCATCTGCAGGATGTGAACCTCAGGTTTTCCTCACAGATGACAGTCGGTAAAGGGATTGACCCAGCAGTATCGTCCAAAGGAGCCATGATGGTGAGATGAATCACTGAAACCTCTCAACTGGATGGAGCAGTGATGGAACAGGTGAAGTGTGTACGCTAAATTCCGGGGGGGTTTTCGCACCTCGGTCTTCCTCGCCGGTCTAGGTTTGCTTATCTTGGATCTGATGTTCTGGGTCTTGGTGCCTTGGGTTTTTGATGTTCATAGACCAAAATCTTTAGAAGAATGAGCTTTGCGTCCTCTTGTTCCGAGGGATTGTATGGACCAGACGGATATTACTGAATGCCAAGGGGGGGGTGATGTCATTATGGGATGTCACATGATGGTCGCAATCACTGTCCTATGATAACGATGATCGTCCACTTAAAAATGGTGACCTAACGGAAGTGCCTGTTCTAACCACATTTTATACACAAGCTTTAGCATATAGGCAGTGTTTTCTCAATGCTTTGCAGCTTCTAAAGTGTCCCTGCTCAGGGTCCCTATAGGTTCGCTCACCGTCATAAGCACAGCTTCAGGATACTGCTCCTAATGTCCTGACGCTAGCTCGAAGCTGGCCCCACCAGGTTTGAGCTCTGCACATAGGACTGAAGGTATCCTCTACTACAGGCATCCTCAATCTGCGGCCCTCCAGCTGTTGCAAAACTACAACTCCCAGCATGCCCGAACAGCCTACAGCAGGGCATTGTGGGAGTTGTAGTTCTACAACAGCTGGAGGGCCGCAGTTTGAGGATGCCTGCTCTACTACTTCTAGAGTTTGAATATATAAAATAAGTAGCAGGCACTGAATGACTTGGAGTGGTGAAGACAAACCAAACCAGCAAAGAAAAAGAAGAAAAAATATATATAATATATTTTTTTTTTTATTAGATAACACCCCCCAAAAATTGTGAAAAAATTATTTTAAAAATATGATTATTAAACTATTATTGTACCATCATGGGTAGTCAGTAACATATAAAAGAAAATTAAATAAACTTACTAAAGTAGTTTCACTTAAGGTCTACTGTTCGTATCGTATATGGTGAGAGGTAGAGATTTTTTCTCCATGTAGAACCATAAACAATGAACAGTACATCCAATACACAAGAAAAAAAAATTAAATAAAATGTGGCAATTCATTCATGCAACAATTATAAAAAGATAATTCATGTATAAAAAAAAAATTAAGCATTTAATTATTGGAGTACTCCTATATGAGTCAATTGTAATGGCACCTCTATAATGTAAGACAAAACTTCTGCATTCACTGACCCCCGTGTGGAATAATTAGAGTATCGTTTGTGTCGTAGGAAGCACAAATAGTCAAATGATTTGTATAAAAAATAGCCAAATGTATCCAGACAGTGTAGACTTGCTACATTACCACTTTAATGAGGTCTCCGTGATACATGCAGCCGCGCTTTGAAAAAGGTGTACGATCTGCGCGTCCCAGCTGCTCTCTCTGCAAGGCGTGGCGTTCCACGTGGTGAGCAGTCTTGCGTGGTTGATGAGCGGAGGTGGTGCAATAAATGGACTTTATGCACGAAAATGGCTATAGTTCTTTTTCTCAGTAGATGGATCCCTTTAAATAGGATTCCTATAAAATTATTTTAGCAGAAGAGGTGCTAAGGGTGCCAATAACCTATCATGACCAGTTCACACCAGACGTGTTTCGGAGCTGACTGCTCCTTCCTCAGTGGTGACCTATAAAAAGACTGGTCATTTGAGAGTTTTATAGAGGGGTGAAAGGAGGGTGTTCCTTCTCTCCATCCAATCAAAAACAAGAGAAAACGACAACAAAAAACTAAGGCCTATTGCACACGGACGTTTTTTTTTTCCCCGTTTACTGGCCATTTTTTGCGTTCCGTATACGGTCCGTATACGGAACCATTCATTTCAATGGTTCCGCAAAAAAAAATGAATGTACTCCGTATGCATTCCGTTTCCGTATTTCAGTTTTTCCGTTCCGTTTTAACATAGAACATGTCCTATTATTGCCCGCAAATCACAGTCCGTGGCTCCATTCAAGTCAATGGATCCGCAAAAAAAACGGAACACATACGGAAATGCATCCATATGTCTTCCGTTTCCGTTCCGTTTTTCCCTGAACCATCTATTGAAAATGTTATGCCCAGCCCAATTTTATCTATGTAATTACTGTATACTGTATATGCCATACGGAAAAACGGAACGGAAAAACTGGAACAGAAACGGAAACACAACGGAAACAAAAAACGGAACAACTGATCCATGAAAAACGGACCGCAAAACACTGAAAAAGCCATACGGTCGTGTGCAATAGGCCTAAGTAAGGTATATGTATCACTGACTGACAGTAGAAACAGTTGCTATTTTAGACTGCTATAACAAACTGAAATGCACTGTATAATCCATATAATAATTGGTAATATGTTCAGCTATTCTTTTTTTTTTAAAGTTTAGTTCTTCCTATATATTGTTTACGACAAGAACATTTTAGAATATAAATAACATCTGAAGTTTTGCAAGTTAAACATTCTTTTATCTGTTGAGAAGTAGAATTGTGTGTGGAACGGACATAAACCGTTTTCCTTGGGAAATTAGTGGACCTACATCCTTTGCATCTTCCACACCTAAAGAACCCTTTCAAAGAATTCGAGTCATTGAAATATTTTATAGGATTTTTCTAATAGAAGGAGCATTTTAAGGCCCAAATCGGGAGCTTTTGTGTATGTGATTTGTGGTTGTATAGGTAAAGTAGGTCCTATAATCTTGTCTCTTAATAAGTGATGCCGATGTCCTCTTATAATCTTTTCTAGTATTCTATATTGTGAGTTGAATGATAGTATAACACGCATGGTGTCGTCACGTTCAATTTTACTTTTACCGAAATATAACAAATAAAATTGTCCCGTCCATCATCCTAACTTTATTTAATAATGTTCTGACTACTTCATTAGGATAATTTTTCTCAAGGAATTGTTCCGTTAATTCGGAAGCTTCTTTTTCAAACTGATCATTGTGAGTACAGTTCCTTTTGAGTCGTCTGAATTGGCTTGTAGGAATATTGATTAACCATCTGGGGAGATGGCAACTAATGTTCTTCATTACCGCTTTCCGAAAAAAGTGCTACAAATCAATCTTTGATCTTCTTTTTTAATATTCAGATTCAAAAATTATATTTGTGTGTCTCTAATATTGGATGTAAAGGAGAGATTTCTTTCATTATGGTTAATCTCACATAGGAAATCCTCTAATTCGCCCTCAGTTTTTTGCCATATAAAAATGATATCATCAATATAGCGGCGCCAGAGCACCAGCTCAGGTCTTATTTCATCCTCCTCCTATTGGGACATAGAGGTTGGCATAGCTGGGGCCAAATCTGGTGCCCATGGCGGCACCCCTCTCTTGAATATAAAACTTAGATTCAAATATAAAATAATTATGTGTCAAAATATGACGAACTTCCTCTCCTATGAAATCTATTTGTGCTGTTTTTTAAAAGCTCCAATCCTTGTTCATGATGCTAGTATATAAGGTATTTACATCTAGAGTGCCAAGGATCCAATGTTGTTGAAATTTAAGTTGTTCCAGTGTCATGGTAATATCAGAGTCTTTAAAGGGAACCTGTCACCGGGATTTTGGGTATAGAGCTGAGGACATGGGTTGCTAGATGGCCGCTAGCACATCCGCAATACCCAGTCCCCATAGCTCTGTGTGCTTTTATTGTGTAAAAAAAAAAACGATTTGATACATATGCAAATTAACCTGAGACGAGTCCTGTATGTGAGATGAGTCGGGGACAGGACTCATCTCAGGTTAATTTGCATATGTATCAAATAGTTTTTTTTACACAATAAAAGCACACAGAGCTATGGGGACTGGATATTGCGGATGTGCTAGTGGCGATCTAGCAACCCATATCCTCAGCTCTATACACAAAATCCCGGTGACAGGTTCCCTTTAATATAAGATGGTATATTTTGGATTATTTGTTGGAGCATTTTATCAACACCACTGGATCCTTGGCACTCTAGATGTATTTTTTTTTTTTATAATCATGTTTTTATATAATCAATCTTTTTTTGTGTTATCTAATTAAGTGCATGGCTCTTTGCTGCTCCAGTCAACTCTATGGTACTGCTTGAGATGGACGAGCCATGCCATGCGTGCCTGCCACTCCATTCAATTAGGGCAGTGATGGCTAACCTCCGGCACTCCAGCTGTGGTGAAACTACGACTCCCAGCATGCTCCATTCATGTCTATGGCGTTCTGAGAAAAGCCAAGCAATGTGCTTCTTGGGAGTTGTAGTTTTACCACAGCTGGAGTGCTGGAGGTCAGCCATCACAGAATTAGGGAAACGTGGGCCCCTTCTCATGATTGGCAGGGCCCCAGTGGTCATACCTCCACCAATCAGACACTTATCCCTTATCCTGTGGACAAGGGAGAAGTTGATGCAATAGGGCAACCCTTTGAAGCCGTGTTCTCATTTGCATATTTTGGTCAGAATTAGGCCTCAAGCACACAAATGTATTTTCTTTCCGTGTCCGTTCCGCTTTTATTTTTTTGCAGACCGTATACGGAACCAGCAAAAAAACGGAAGTTACTCCGTGTGCATTCAATTTCTGTATGTCTGTATTTCCGTTCCGCAAAAAAAATAGAACATGTCCTATTATTGTCCGCATTATGGACAAGGATAGTACTGTGCTATTAGGGGCCAGGTGTTCCGTTCCGCAAAATACCGAGTGCACATGATGTTATCCGTGTTTTTTGCGGACCGCAAAATACATACGGTCGTGTGCATGAGGCCTTACTGTAAGCCAAAGCCACTGATGGCTCAAAAATACTGACCAAAACAGACAAGTGTGAATGAGGCTTTATGCAGCAACCATTCAGAGGCAACCTTTTATTTTCCCCGACGCCTCCACAACGGCACTGACAGGAGGGTATCCCCGCTCCCAGGACAGGAAACAACGTAGGAGCAACAATTCAAAAGGCCTCCTCCCCCTTACCTCACCAGTCGTTTCCTGTCCTCGGGTCGTAGGAGCGCTCCTGTGGAAGATCTATTTCGCCCAGCCTGGATCTATTCCCCACGTGTTGGGAGGGCTGGTGCAGGAAACGGGTCCCCCGGGGTTGCGTGTGCTGCCCCTTCTTGTCTCTGGAGTAAGTCCTGCTGGCAGGCATGCTCGGGCTCCACAAATCCCGCGCGCCTCCTCTTCGGATGTCTGCTCTGGCAGACCCCTATTCCCTCCAGAAGAGACTGATGGTCTATTAAAATCTATCCGTGCCGCCATGCATATTGAGGATGTTAAAGAGGTCCACTCCATACAGGATCACATGTTTCAGGGGCTGGGAGAAAAACGTAGAAGGGTTTTTTCAATCCATAATAATATTAAAGCTTTAATATCGAGAGAATGGAAAGACCCTGAAAAAAGAACCACGGTCCACAATTCCTTCAAAAGGAAATATCCCTTTGAAGAAATAGAAACAAATTTATGGGACAAAACACCTAAGGTGGATGCGCCAGTTGCCCGTATTTCAAAAAAAATCTTCCCTCCCGTTTGAGGACATGGGACTTTTGAGGGATCCCATGGATAAGAAATCAGAGAGCATGTTCAAAAAAAATCCTGGGAAACAAATATGGCAATGTTACGCCCTAGCATTGCCTCTACCTGTACATCCAGAACCCTCTCGGTCTGGCTAGATTAGTTAGAGCAGTGATGCCCAACCTGCGGCCCACCCAGTAGCAGGACTTTATCAGCGCAGGGTGCGCTGCGAACGGCACAGGCAGCAAAGCGATGCTGCCTGTGCCCGCCTCATAGCTAATTTATTCACTGCACTTGCCTCTGTGAAATTGAAGAGAAGCGCCATAATCTCGCACAGGCGCACTGGCAGCAGCATCGAAGTGCGCATGCACCGTCTTCCTGGCCTCTGCCAGTGCGCCTGTGCGAGATTACGGCGCTTCTCTTCAATTATACAAAGGCAAGTGCAGTGAATAAATTGGCTAGGAAGCGGCTTTGGGTGGGGAGGATATCTGTGGATGACACTGAGGGGGGGGGGGGGGAAATCTGTGGATGACACTGAGGGGGGGGGGGAAATCTGTGGATGACACTGAGGGGGGGGGGGAAATCTGTGGATGACACTGAGGGGGGGGGGAATCTGTGGATGACACTGAGGGGGGGGGGAATCTGTGGATGACACTGAGGGGGGGGGGAATCTGTGGATGACACTGAGGGGGGGGGAATCTGGATGACACTGGGGGGGGGGAGATCTGTGGATGACACTGAAGGGGGGGGGAATCTGTGGATGACACTGAGGGGGGGGGGAATCTGTGGATGACACTGAGGGGGGGGGGAATCTGTGGATGACACTGAGGGGGGGGGGAATCTGTGGATGACACTGAGGGGGGGGGGAAATCTGGATGACACTGAGGGGGGGGGGAATCTGGATGACACTGAGGGGGGGGGGAATCTGGATGACACTGAGGGGGGGGGGAATCTGGATGACACTGAGGGGGGGGGAATCTGTGGATGACACTGAGGGGGGGGGGGAATCTGTGGATGACACTGAGGGGGGGAATCTGTGGATGACACTGAGGGGGGGGGAATCTGTGGATGACACTGAGGGGGGGGGGGAATCTGTGGATGACACTGGGGGGGAATCTGTGGATGACACTTGAGGGGGGGGATCTGTGGATGACACTGAGGGGGGGGGAATCTGGATGACACTGAGGGGGGGGAATCTGTGGATGACACTGAGGGGGGGGGGGAATCTGGATGACACTGAGGGGGGGGAATCTGTGGATGACACTGAGGGGGGGGGAGATCTGTGGATGACACTGAGGGGGGGGAGATCTGTGGATGACACTGAGGGGGGGGGAGATCTGTGGATGACACTGAGGGGGGGGGGAGATCTGTGGATGACACTGAAGGATTACTCTGCTAATCTTCCTGTCAGTGCTGTTGTGAAGGTGCCAGGGAAAAGTCTGAATTACCATTACCGGTAATTGGATTTTCCAATAACCTCCACAACGGCACTGAGTTTTTCCCTCCCAGATTGAAATGTTGTCACGGCTGAGGATGGGGGAAACCCTCAGCCGCGCGATGGCAGAAGATAATGGTCGCTGTTAGGCCAGGACAGAAATCAGGGAGCAGGTCACCTCCTAATACGTCCCTAATTCTGACCCTGACTCCTAGCTGTATGAGCCAACCCTGATGGTAGGAGGGCTCATACTCCGGAACCTAGGGTCCCTACTAGCCCTCAGGGTAGCCCTGGACTAGGAGCAGGGTAAGACGACCTGTTCCCCCTAGACACGGACGAACAGGAGTCTCGCTGGCCAAGCTGCAAGGAAAAGGGAACATATACAGCATATGGCAATGGCAGGTAAGTAAAACAAGTACCACACCTACCTGCCACAGACACACAGCCTGGAACCCATGTACAAGTGCTGCTGTCCACAACAACACAAACGGACACAGCACACACCATACATTACACAGGAACCCAGGAAACCATAGCTGCAATAAACAGAAAGAGACCACAGAAACATCTTCATAGCATCATACATAAACTTATGACCACAAGGGTGGCCCTCACTGGATAGATGGTATATGACCAGGAGGATGACTCCAGCATAACACATGGCTGGAGTACCCCTCAGATACAGGCATCCAGCGGAAGCTAAATAGCCCAAGTAGCCACCCCCACACACAGACACACCCAGTGCTCACACACTAGGAAGGAAGTTAACCCTTCCAACACCAGGCAAGGGAAGAAAGCCACTTAAAGGGGAAGTGTGCAAACAACATCACACTGCACCTGTTACCGCCGGCAACGACATGCTTGGCAACCATTTCCTGGGAGCCAGCCAGAAGGCCGAGACACTGCCACCACATGTACACAACACCACACGTTGCCACGGGCAAGTGAAGAAGTGTCACAATGCACACCATAGGCCGTGACAAATGTATGTTTATTGATTTCTGCAAGTATTATGCTGTCAAATGATGTAATTTGATATTTAATACAATTTTTCTTTTTGCATCTTCTCCGAGTACTCTCTTACTGACTGGTGAGGTAAGGGGGAGGCCTTTTGAATTGTTGCTCCTACGTTGTTTCCTGTCCTGGGGGCGAGGACGCCCTTCTGTCAGTGCCGTTGTGGAGGTTATTGGAAAATCCAATTACCGGTAAGAGTAATTCACACTTTTTCAGAGCTCCTATGGAAAATGACAGGTGGAATCTGGCTTGTTGCTATAATTTTGGTTTTCCTTTACACCAGTTGTGATAAACCTCCCTTAATGATTCCTACAGGTTCTCAAGTCCTGGATAATGCCAAAAAAGAAGAACAATGCTGAGAACCTGTCATATTCCATGGCCACATTCAAGGTTGAAAAAATTGTGGGGTCTATTCTCGTAATCGCTGGGGCACCTTCACCAATCAGACACATCCCCACAGGATAGGGAATAGGTTGTTTTGCGCCACCCTTTTACCAGGACTGTTCCAAGTGATGTTCTGAAACACACAAGATCCAGACAAACCTCTTTAAGTGCAGTATTTTCCACATGTTCTTCCACATTGTTGATGCAGCAAATAAATCCTAGTCCAGACATTAAAGAGAGCCAAGGAAATATGGGCGACTGTTTCCCCATGAGCTGCGGTCTGCTTCAATTTAGAGAACTATAGGCCCCATTAACTGCTATGGGGAGGGTACCAAATAATCTAGATTAGGTCTCAGGCCTTGTTCAGACAGCCATGATGTAGGCGCATTTTATGGTTCTTACTACAGACTCTGATCCTGGTCTGACCAGCGTAGACCCTGGGCACTGGAGCTAATGTTGGGCTCTAATGTCAGCTGATAAAAATGTGCCCAAGATGCGGCTGTCTTGAGGCCTCAGTTCACACTTCTGTGGTTGATCAGTACTTAATTTCTAAAGCCAAGATCCAAGATTGAAAATGCATGTAGTGGTATCCACTTCTAGTTTTCTCAAGTGTGAACAAAGCCTAATGATGGTCGGTTAACTATGTCAAACTATGCATTAGACCCAACCTACTGTATAGGAGTCCATTCACACGTCTGCATTTTGCGGAACGGAATTGCGGACCCATTCATTTCTATGGGGTAGCACGATGTGCTGCCCGGATCCGGAATTGCGGATCCGCACTTCCGGGTCCGCAATTCCATTCACGAAAAAAATAGAACATGTCCTAGTCTTGTCCGCAATTGCGGTGCAAGGATTTTTGCCAACACAAGCAAAGCTACATTTTGGCACCCCCAAAGGAGGGGGATAAAAGTGACATGGGGGGGGGGGTGATGTGACATGGAAGGGGAGAAATGTGACATTCCCCCCCCCCCCCCTCTATTAATGTTGTGTAAAAAACATTATGTTCACCCGGTCCCGTCTGCAGCAGCTCTCCTTCTCCTCTGTGTGGTCCTGGTATCCCGACAAGTTTGAGGACCCTTCCCACTCAGCCAATCAGTGGCCGCAGCTGTGTTACGTGTCAGACCAGTGATTGGCTCAGCGGGAAATCACTGGACTGACACGTGACATAGCTGCGGCCACTGATTGGCTGAGTGGGGAAGGTCCTCAAACTTGTCGGGAGCCCAGAGAGAAGATACCAGGACCACACATAGGAGAAAAGCCGCGGGCGGCGGCGCGCAAGTGATTTATTAAATTTAAAAAAAGTTTCATTTTTACGCCCCCCCCCCCCCCCCCCGGCTCGGCATCTCTGCGCCCTAAGGCAGCCGCTTGGTCTGCCTTATTATAGTGCCAGGCCTGACACCCCCCCCCCCTCCATAAAGGGGCACTAAATGAACACATGTATATTTTGTCTCTTCTGAAATGAGCCATCTATACAGACTTGATCTGTCCCTAAGACTCTATAGAGGGGTAGATTCTATTGTTTTAAATCCCCCTTGGGTGTATACAGGCGCTGTCCCTCGGCCTAAGACCATGTACCTCATGGAGCATGCTATATAGTGTTGAGTGAAGCGAGCTTCGGATGCTTCATCTGAAGTCGCTTCGTTCAAAACCTTGAAATTATACTGTACGGAGATTCGGCTGTACAGTATTAGAATGTATGGGCTCCAATGAGCCGAAGTTAGTTAATTGCGTAGTCGCGCGTGACTTCGTTGAATAATTTCGGTAATTGATTTTTAAAGTGTAAAACCACTTTAAAACTTGAAACCGAACTCGGCTTCGGTTCCAAGGTACTAGTCAGAACCAAGGCAGTTCGGTTTCAAGTTTTAAAGTGGTTTTCCACTTCAAAAATCAATTACCGAAGTTATTCAACGAAGTCACGAGCGAATTTGTAAATAACTAACTTCGGCTCATTGGAGCCATACATTCTAATTCTGCATGGAGACAAATCTCCGCACAGAATTATTCCGAAGTTTTGAACGAAGCGACTTCGGATGAAGCATCCGAAGTTCGCGTCGCTCAACACTAATGCTGAATAGAGTACCTGTTCCTCATTAAGATGGCCACCGATGAGGTAAGTCTTAGGCGCATAATCTTCCCACACTTGGTTACTGGCAGAGTCTACAGGATATTTCAAAATAACGGTCGGGCCGTAGTCTTGTTCTGGTGAGATTTTGAGTGTTTAAATTCCCATTCGGTTCTTGCGCCTTTTCCCAGGCAGCAGAACCCTCTAGGGCTAGGCTGCAAGGTATTGCGGTCTACCATCTGCCTTAATGACTTAAAGGAAACCTGTCATCAACCTTATGCTGCCCGTACTAATGGTAGCATAAAGTAGAGACAAGTGAGTTGATTTTAAAGACAGACCACCGCAAAGTTAAAAGTAAGTGGTTGCCGAGAACCAACATCACAATCATTGCAGACTGGGCCTGGAGAAGAGTCCTGGTTATTCATAAATTCCTGCTCTCCTGCCCACCTGCTCATGGCTGACAGTCTTCTACCTAGTTTTCTCTCTAGGAGAGAACTGCCAATCATCAGTAGATGGGTGAGAGAGCAGGAGACTATGAATAACCAGGACTCTTCTCAGGTAGATGTGACTCTTTTCCAGGCCTGGGCTGCAATGATTATGATGGTTCTCAGCAACCACTTACTTGTAGCTCATGAGTGACACCTCGGTGAAATCAGCATTTCAGTCTCTATTTTATGCTGCCCTCGGTGAGGTCCGCATAAAGTTGATGACAGGTTCCCTTTAAACGTCTCTTTGCTCATGTGCTCGGTTGTTTCCTTTGCAGGTGTAAAGCTCTTCTCCCCAAGTGGTAGAGAAGAAAAGGAAATCCAAGCACTCTATATGCTCCAGTTGCCAGCAGCCTATGGGCTCATGCACACGACCGTTGGGTGTTTTGCGGTCAGCAAAACATGGATACCAGCTGTGTGCATTCCACATTTTGTAGAGCCGAAGGGTCGGCCTATAATAGAACAGTCCTATCCTTGTCTGTAATGCGGACAAGAATAGAAAATGTTCTATTTTTATTTTTTATTTTTTTTCCGGAATGGTCATGTGGACACACGGACACAAAATGCCAACTGGGTCATTTTCAGTTTTTTTTGTGGCCACATTGAAGTAAATAAGGGCCACAAAGAAAATGGAACAGGACACTGGAAAAAAAAAAATTGGGAACATGCACTTTGTACTGCATCTACAGATTCTCCTCGGCAATCTCGGCTGAATTCCTTTCTGTCATGGTTTAAGGAACAGCTTTCAGAAGCTTTTCAGGGAATGAGATCTGCTCCTCCTGCAAAGAGAAGAACAACTACTCCCTCTCCTGTCCACACTGAAATATTTTCAGATTCTGATATATCTGAGGGCGAAATTATGTCTGATACTTCTGATGAAGAAGACTCGCTTGAGGATTTACATTTACTCAATAAAGAAAAAAATTCTGCTCTAAATAAATCTGTAAAAGCCATCGTTGAGACCAATAAGGAGGTTTCTCATAAAATTCTGCTCTAAATAAATCTGTAAAAGCCATCGTTGAGACCAATAAGGAGGTTTCTCATAAACCGAAAAAAGAGCAGATGTTTTATTTTCTTGTAGTTAAGGGGGTATTCTCGTCTTGATGATCACTGGTAAATCTGTTAATGATTTAACAGTGATCATTTTTCTAAAAATATTTAATTAACTAATTCCCACCCCTTAGAAGAAAATAAACAAATACTTACCTGACTGTTGTCTTCCATCTCCCCTGGTTACGGCCACCGCTCTTCTCAGGAATCAAGGTGGCCGCGCTTGCGCAGACGACTTCCTCTCTTCTTCCGGCCGGCCGCACGCAGTCCCGAAAGCGCACGCCAAGGCCGCACATGCGCTATGGTAATTTCTTCCTGGCCAGTATAGTATAATTGCCAGGAAGAAGTCACCAGGGCGCACGCCGAGGCCGCACATGCACTATGGTAATTTCTTCCTGGCCAGTATAGTATAATTGCCAGGAAGAAGTCACCAAGGCGCATGCGCGGCCTCGGCGTGCGCGTTCAGTCCAGCGCGCGGCCCGACCGGGAGAAGACTTCAATCAAGATGGAGCCCGCCCCCTGCCGAGTGCCGAAACCAGGAAGTGGACAGCGCGCCGGGAGCAGGTAAGTATTAAATGGCGTGTTGATAATACCCCTTTAAGGATCACGTTCTCCCATGTCATCTGATTGCCCAAGACTGGTTCCAGTGTAATTGGGAGAAGCCAGAGAAAAAATTTGAACCTGGCATCAGGTTCAAGTCCACTTATAATTCCCACCCCCTTAGAAGAAAATAAACAAATACCTGACTGTTGTCTTCCGTCTCCCCTGGTTACGGCCACCGCTCTTCTCAGGAATCGCGGTGGCCGCGCTTGCGCAGACGACTTCTTCTCTTCTTCTGGCCGGCCGCACGCAGTCCCGAAAGCGCACGCCGAGGCCGCACATGCGCTATGGTAATTTCTTCCTGGCCAGCGAGACTTCGTGCAATAACTTCATAAATTAATTTGTACTGTAAAAAAACATTTCCCGAACTCTGGTTCGGTTCCAAGGTACCACTTGGAACTGAACCCGAGTTCAGGAAATGTTTTTTTACAGTATAAATCAATTTCTGAAGTTATGCGAAGTCTCGTAAAACTTCGCAAAGTAATAACTCCGGCTCATCGGAGCCAATACATTCTAATATTGTAAGGAGCGCTTGCTCTGTACAGTATTGAAACAAAGTTTTATGCAAATCGAAATTGGATGTTTCATCCGAAGTCGATTCGCTCATCCCTGGTACGGATGCGTTCAGTGAAACTCGCACCATTTTGCAAGCAAGTTCAGTAAGTTTTGTCTGCAATTGCGTTCAGTTTTTGCCACACGACTGCAATGCGTTTTTATGCGTTTTTCACGCGTCTGATAAAAAAACTGAAGGTTTACAAACATTTCCTAGCAACCATCGGATGCAATGCGTTTTTCACTAAAGCCTCATTCACTTCTATAGGACCAGGGCTGCGTGAATAACGCAGAATATAGAACATGCTGCGTTTTTCACGCAACGCAGAACTGATGCGTGAAAAAAAAAACGCTCATGTACACAGACCCATTGGAATGGATGGGTCAGGATTCAGTGTGGGTCCGCTTACTCAAGACTTAGAAGCTGGTGTCTCTAGAGAAAAAGATTCTACAGGATATTCCTGTTCTAAAGTCTGCAACTGAATTTCTTTGTGATTGTTCCTCCTGATATTCTACAATTCTCTTCCACGTCCTTGACTCTATCAAATGCAGCCAGACGCAGCTTGTGGATTAAGCAGTGGGATGGAGATGTGCCATCTAAAAATCATTTTTGCTCCTTACCACTTCATTTTTGTTTGGTCCACAGCTTGAACGTAAAAGGAGTATCCTTTCCAAGCTCTAATAAGAGAACTTTCAAATCCTTCAAAACTCAGAAATCTGCGTAATTTTCGTGCCTCAGACAGAAAGAAGTTTTCAAAAAGGGCAAAGAACCTTCGTCATTCTTTAACCGCCTCCGGACCGCCTAACGCAGGATCGCGCTCCGGAGGCGGCTGTCCCAGGCAGAGTCACGCATCTACGCGTCATATCGCGAGACGCGAGACTTCCTGTGAACGCGCGCACACAGGCGCGCACGTTCACAGGATCGGAAGGTAAGAGAGTGTATCTACAGCCTGCCAGCGCGATCGTTCGCTGACAGGCTGTAGATGCGATTTTTTTTTAACCTCTAACAGGTATATTAGACGCTGTTTTGATAACAGCGTCTAATATACCTGCTACCTGCTCCTCTGGTGGTCCCTTTTGCTTGCATCGACCACCAGAGGACACAGGCAGCTCTGTAAAGTAGCACCAAACACCACTACACTACACCCCCCCTGTCACTTATTAACCCCTTATAAACCCTTGATCACCCCATTTAGACTCCCTGATCACCCCCCTGTCATTGATCACCCCCCTGTAAGGCTCCATTCAGATGTCCGTATGTGTTTTACGGATCCACGCATCCATGGATCGGATCCGCAAAACACATACGGACGTCTGAATGGAGCCTTACAGGGGGGTGATCACCCCATATAGACTCCCTGATCACCCCCCTGTCATTGATCACCCCCCCCCTGTAAGGCTCCATTCAGACGTCCGTATGTGTTTTGCGGATCCGATCCATGGATCCTGAAAACACATACGGACGTCTGAATGGAGCCTGACAGGGGGGTGATCACCCCATATACACTCCCTGATCACCCCCCTGTCATTGATCACCCCCCTGTTAGGCACCATTCAGACGACCGTATTTGTTTTACGGATCCATGGATCGGATCCGCAAAACACATACGGACGTCTGAATGGAGCCTTACAGGGGGGTGATCAATGACAGGGTGTCTACTTTCCCGAAATTGGGTTATTTGTGGGGTTTTTCTACTGTCTGGGCATTGTAGAACCTCAGGAAACATGACAGGTGCTCAGAAATTGAGAGCTGCTTCAAAAAGCGGAAATTCACATTTTTGTACCATAGTTTGTAAACGCTATAACTTTTACCCAAACCATTTTTTTTGTTACCCAAACATTTTTTTTTTTATCAAAGACATGTAAAACAATAAATTTAGGGAAAAATTTATATATAGATGTAGTTTTATTTGAAAAATTTTACAACTGAAAGTGAAAAATGACTTTTTTTGCAAAAATTTAGTGAAATTTTGATTAATAACAAAAAAAGCCGGGCACAGCGCATGCGCATAAAGCAGACGCGCGATGCGATCCCGGCCAGTGAGGGTGCCGGGCGCATGCGCTGAAGATAGCCACCCAGCTCAGTGAATATTGATGAGCTGGGCGGCACTTCAAACGGCAGTTGTGGCGAGGCTGGCTGGGCGCAAGTTGATATGAAGCACCGCCCCTTGGGCAGATTGAACGCCAGGAAAGCAGGTTATAAAACTTCTTTTTACTGTATTTATGAGGCGGACAGGGGGGATACTTAGATGATTCTAATACCCTTTATAAGACCTATACTGTCATATATACCCCTAAATATGCTTTTTGGGCCTGTCAGTGTCCCTTTAAGCTAGGGGGGCTGAGGTTGTTAAAAGACATCTAATCCCTAAGCCTTTGATCAAGCCCAGCCTTATTATGCCAGGCTTCCACTGGTTGGAGGGAGACTCAAAAGATTCTCTGCAGAATAATCTAAAACTTCTTCAGAAGCATGGGTCCAGTCCACAATTACAAAAGGCTACTCTTTGGAACTGGAGAAAGATTGGTACTTGGTGAACAAAGGGAAAAATCCAGTTATTTGCCAACTTCTGGAGGAATTTATTCAAAAAGAAGCTTTAGAGGAAGTCCCACCAGTGTGTCCAAAATTACAGAGACAAAAATAAGTGGTGAGAACAAAAAAAACATAACAAGTCGAGAGGGTATTACTTCATAACCTCCCAAGGAAACTTAATAAAGGGTAGGGAATATACGTGCTTTCCACCTCATCACCACGACGGCTACGAGGAGATATAAAAAATTATAGCCTGGGGGGGGGTGGGACCGCCTGAAGGACCTTACGTCCAAAAGACAAGTCTGAACTGGATAGGTCTAACCTATAGTGCTTAGTGAAGGTGTGAATGTTAGACCAAGTAGCAGCTTTACAGATATCTTCGAGGGAAGCTCCGGCCCGCTCGGCTTGGGAGGAGGACATAGCTCGGGTAGAGTGGGCTCTCAGATTTGTGGGGCAAGGAAGGCCTTGAGACTCGTAGGAAATGGAATCCCTGATCCACCGAGCTAAGGAGGACCAGGAGGCTTTTAGACTCTTATTCTTACCTGAGAATAGGACAAATAGGTTATTGGATCTACGGAAATCTTTAGACACCTCGAGATATCACAGGACTGAGCGTCTTACATCAAGTGAATGAAAGCTAGACTCCCTATCATTAGAGGGATTACTGCATAATGAGGGTAATACTATCTCCTGGTTACGGTGGAAATCCGATACTACTTTAGGTAAAAACCCTGGATCTAATTTAAGGACAATTCGATCATCGGTGATACGGAGATAGGGTTCCTGAATCGATAGAGCTTGAATCTCGCCTAACCTTCTTGCGGACGTGATGGCCACCAAAAAAGCTGTTTTTAGAAAAAGATGTTTGGTAGAACAACTAGCTAGGGGCTCGAACGGGGCGAGGGTCAAGCCTGTGAGCACCCTATTGAGGTCCCAGTTGGGGATCCTGGTTTTCAGAGAGGGGCGTAGTCGAGAAGCAGCTCTCATAAATCTTCTGATCCAGCGATGACTGGCGATCCTGATAAAAAAAAACAAGCTAGGGCCGAGACTTGTACCTTCAAGGTGGAAGGTCTAAGACCCAATTCAAGTCCCTGCTGGAGGAAATCTAAGATCTTCTGGAAATTGGGCGGCTCTAGATTTGCGGCAGGACTGCCGATCCAGGAACAGAATCACTTCCAGATCTTCAGATATATCGAGAAGGTAACCTTCTTCCTACTTGCTTTCAGGGTAGATATCACCTGGTCAGAAAGCCCTTGAGATTTCAACCTCTGGACTTCAGGATCCAAGCAGATAACTTGAGGAAACCCGAGTTTGGGTGAAGTATCGGCCCTTGATGAAGAAGGTCCCTCCTGGAGGAAAGAGGCCATGGGTCCTCTATTGATAGGTTCTTTAAGGAAGGGAACCAGCTCCTTTTCGGCCAATAGGGAGCTATTAGGATCCGAGTCGAGTCTTCTAGGTTGAGCTTTTGAATTATCCTGGGAAGCAGAGGCAAGGGTGGGAACGCGTAACAGAGATCCCAGTCCCAAGGAATCGTGAGTGCATCTAGAGCCCAAGGATTGTCTCGTAGGTTCAATGAACAAAATGTCGGCACTTTTGCGTTCTTCTTGGAGGCGAACAGGTCCACCTGTGGAGTGCCCCACCTTTCCACCAGAGTCTGAAACACGTCCTGATTCAGAGACCATTCGGTATGGTCTATCAACTGGCGACTGAGATAGTCTGCATCCACGTTTAGTATCCCTTTCAAATGAATTGCGGAGATGGACCTCACGCGGGACTCTGCCCAAGCGAATATTTTTCTCGCTATGGACATCAGCTTCTCCGATCTCGTGCCTCCCTGGTGAGAGAGGTATGCTACCGTTGTTGTATTGTCTGAAAGTATTTTTATGTGGTGACCCACAAGGAGGACTTCTGCCGCTTTCAGAGCTTTTTCGGACCGCTTCCAGCTCCCTGAAGTTGGAAGATTGGGAGCGGGTTATCGGAATCCAGGAACCCTGAATGAAATGATCTCCCACTTTCGCTCCCCATCCTTTTTCGCTTGCGTCCGTAAGAACTTGGATGTAGGGGGTCTTCTCCCAGGCGACTCCCAAGGACAGGTTGGCCGTACTTTTCCACCAGTTCAGGGAGGCCTTCTCCGCAGGAGGGATCAGAACCTTGTGATTCAGTGAGGACTGTTGTTTGTCCCAAGTTCTGAGGATCCATGACTGAAGAGATCGGAAGTGGGACTGGCTCCAGGGAACGGACGGGATGCAGGACGAGAGAAGGCCCAGGAGGCTCATGGCTTCCCTTATGGGACAAGACCTCCTGTTCTGAAACCGACGAATCTTCAATTGGAGGCTTTTGATCTTGTCTGGTGGAAGAAAGGTACGTTGGGCCCGGGAGTCCAGGATAACACCTAAAAACTGGATGGTGCTGGAAGGTACAAGATTTGACTTTTTCTGGTTCACCAACCACCCTAGATCCTGGATGAGAGATAAGAAGGTTAGTAAGTCTGATCTGAGATTGTACTCTGAATCCCCAACCAAGAGGAAGTCGTCCAGGTATGGAATGATCACTAATCCTTTGTGTCTCAGGAAGGCTACCATCTCGACTACCAGTTTCGTAAAGACTCTGGGCGCAGATGATATCCCAAAGGGGAGGGCCATAAACTGGAAATGGCTGACTACCCCCCTGTGGTCCTGGATAGCAAATCTTAGGAACCTCTGGGATTCCGGATGAATTGGGACGTGGTAGTAGGCGTCCTGAAGATCCACTGAGCACATCAGGGCATTCTTCCCTATTAAGGGGATCAGGGACTTTAGGGATTCCATCCTGAACTTCCGATAAATTATGAATCTGTTCAAGGCTTTTAGGTTTATAATTTTACGGAAAGACCCTTCTTTCTTCTCTACCAGAAAAAGATTTGAATAGAAGCCCTGACCTAGTTGTGAAGGAGGGACCCGTCGGAGCTAGAAGACTCTGAATTCCCTGCAGAATTTTTATGCGTATATTGGAGGAGTTTGGATTCGTAACGATGAAGCGGTTTGGGGGAGATGAGGAAAGTTTGATTTGGTAACCGAATTTTATGATGTCCCGGACCCAAGGATTCAGGGTAATGGACTCCCACGGAGTCAGAAAATTCCTCAATCTCCCCCCCACGCTGGCGTCATTGTTTGTCCGAGGACTTACTTTGGGAGGAAGAGGGGGTACTTCTACCCCTGCCCCCTTTAGGAAAGCTCCAACGTTCTGACTTTACCTTATTCCTGAAGGGTTTATTCTGGCTAGTGGGGGCCCGAAAGGGATATTTCCTCTTATAGGATCTTTCCTCCGGGAAGCCCTTTTTCTTGTCCGCAGCTTTTTCAAGGATACGGTCCAAGACCGGGCCAAAGACATATTCCCTTGAAAACGGAATAGAGCATAGCTTCATTTTCGAAGTATTGTCGCCCGACCAGCTCTTCATCCACAAGGCGCGGCGGGCTGCGTTGGAAAGCCCAGCATCCCTCACGGCGAATCTAACGGATTCGGCCGAGGCGTCTGCCATGAAGGCTGTGGCGGACTTCAATAAGGGGAGGGACCTAAGGATCTCTTCCCTGGGAGTATTATCTCTGATGTGAGATTCTAACTCGTCTAGCCACAACCTCATGGACCTAGCTACCGAGGTGGCCGCAATGTTAGCTTTTAGATTCAACATGGCCGCTTCCCAGGATTTTTTTAGGAGACTATCGGCCTTCCTATCCATGGGGTCACGCAACTGGGAGGTATCTTCAAAGGGCAAGGCAGTCTTTTTATTGACTTTAGCAACCTGAATGTCAACTTTGGGTGTCTCATTGAAAATCTTCCCCTCGTTAGAGTCAAATAACAGACGGTTCTTAAAGGATTTGGATACCCCCAACCGTTTCTCAGGGTTGGACCATTCGTCGAGTACCATGTCTCGAATATTTTCGTTAATCGGAAACACACGGGTTTTCTTAACCCGGAGTCTCCCGAACATTTCGTCTTGAATTGAGTGGGCTTTTGGGGTGTATTCTATCCCCATCGTGGCCCGGACAGCCCTTAGGTCTGGCATCTCATCTAGCGAAAAAAAAAAAAAATTTCCTCTCTGACTCAGCAGTGTCAATATCAGAGGAAGCCTCCTCATCCTCCCAGGCTCTAGATGTAGAGGCATCTTCCCCCGTTACCTCCGGGTCAGATAAGGAGGGAGAGGGTTCCCTTCGCTTTTTAGGTGGAGGCGGGTCCCTGAGAGAGGGGGAAATTTGGGATAAGGAGGTCTTTACTTCGTCATGGATCATAGACCTCAATTCATCAAGGAAGGAAGGCTGTTCTTCCGCAATGACACTAGAAATACAGTCCTTGCAAAGTTTCTTGCGGTAGTCGTCCGGAAGCCGTTTGAGGCAGGACACGCATTTAGCCTGTTTCCTGATCTTTTTCTGGGCCTCCTTAGGAACCTGGGGGAAATAATCCCTATCAGCCATGAATAAATGCATGGAGATAACAGCCCCAAGCCTGAGGAGGAGGAGGAGGAGTAGGCAACCCGGTACAGTGTTTGAAAGAACAAGTAACAGTGCAAAAAGCGCTTCCCCACAGGGGACTTACAGTAGGCGGCACAGGAGGGTCTCCAGGGGAGCGGGGTTCAGCCGACATGACCGCACACAGACTCCGAAGTACACCAGTACGCCGAAAATTTGAAACTGGAGACGCTTCCTGGATGACATCACTTCCCCCGTCAGCCGCCTTCAGAAGCGCTTCGGTGCGCACCCGGCGAACGCCCCCGGAGGCTCGGCGGGAGATCGCGACCGGGACCAGGCTCTTATCTAATAATGGAGCGAGGCCTCCCTCCTTCACCCCTGCCCAGCATTAGTACACCGACCGCAGGAGGGCAGGGGGAACACCGGTAGGTGTCAGGAAAAAGGATCCGTCTTCATCTCCCCACGGGGAGACTCTCTCTGCCCCTGTCCTCTGTAGGGACAGGAAACACTGGTGTTGGTGGTGGGAGGGGGGATTTTAAACCCTCTCTCTGTTCCTGCCCCTACAGAGGTCAGGGGTCAATCTCCTCGTAGCCGTCGTGGTGATGAGGTGGAAACAATGATTCAGTATAGGTAAGAGCGATGGTTTAACGACCGTTCCTTCCTATACTGAGGAGGAGATCGCTGCATGTACAGGGCTAATGCACACGACTGTATTTATTTTGCAGTCCGCAAAAATACAGATAACATCCCTGTGCATATTTTGTGGAACGGAACAGCTGGCCCTTCATAGAACAGTCCTTTCCTTGTCCGTAATGCGGACAATAATAGGACATGTTCTATAATTTTGCGGAACGGACATACCGAAACCGAATGTACATGGAGTAACTTCATTTTTTATTGCGGACCCAATGAGGGGAATAGTTCCGCATACGGTCCGCAAAAAAACAAACGGAACGGACACGGAAACAAAATACGTTCGTGTGCATGAGCCCTTAACACACTGAAAGTATATCTATCTGCCATCAATGCTCAATTAGAAGTAAAATTCTCACATAATCCATTGGTATCCAGATTTCTTAAAGCAGCCATGCTCAACCTGGGGCCTCCAGCTGTTGTAAAACTACAACTCCCACCATGCGCTGCTGCAGGCTGATAGCTGTAGACTGTCTGGGAATGCTGGGAGTTATAGTCTTGCAACAGCTGGAGGGCCGCAGGTTGAGCATGCCTGTCTTAAAGCGATCAAGAAGTTAGGAACACCTTATCATGATCCAGTAGCTCCCTGGGAATGAACTATTATATTAAAGCGCCTGTCTTCATCCTTTTGAGCCACTAGGGGACACTAGTCTGAAATATTTGTCTTATAAAACTCAGTTTCTCATTGCCATAACCTCTGCTAGAAGGGTTTGTGAATGACATGCCTTATCTTCCAGGGAACCCTACCTCAGATTTCTGCCTGCCGCAGTACTATTAAAGGGGTTGTCCAGGTTCAGAGCTGAACCCTGGACATCCCTCCATTTTCACCCCGGCAGCCCCCCTGACATGAGCATCGGAGCAGTTCATGCTCCGATGCTCTCCTTTGCCCTGCGCTAAATCGCGCAGGGCAAAGGCATTTTTCTGAGTTCCGGTGACGTACCGGGCTCTCTGACAGGCAGCCCGGTGACGTCACCGGCACTGATGGGTGGGATTTGGCTCTGCCCTAGCCAGTAAAACGGCTAGGGCAGAGCTAAAGCCCGCCCCTCAGAGCCGGTGACGTCACCGAACACACTGCTGGGCGGAAGTTACCGCCCGGCAGTGTGTTATTGAAAACACAAGAGCCTGTGCCCTGCGCGATCTAGCGCAGGGCACAGGAGCGCATCGGAGCATGAGATGCTCCGATGCTAGGCTCAGGGGGGCTGCCGGGGTGAAAATAAGGGTAAGTCCGGGTTCAGCTCTGAACCCGGACAACCCCTTTAAGAACCTGCCTGGTTTTCTGCTTCTAACCTCAATCCAGACAGAGTTCCTCTAGTAAGAAGATAATAATATGGACATGTCTCATCTTCTGGATGTTAAGAGAACTATCATGGCTTATCTTCAAGCATCTCCATTTTTCAGACAACCTCATTGTCTGTTTTCTGCAATTCTTGGTCCAAATAAAAGGGAAGAGAGCAAATAAAGCTTCTCTTGCTTGCTGGATAAGGGACTTAGTCAAAAGCTGTTATTCTTGGGAAGGGTTGGAGTCTCCATTAAACATCAGAGGTCTACTGGAGCCACTGCTACCTCATATTCTCAACCTGCAGCCCTCCAGCTGTTGCAAAACTACAACTCCCATAATTCCCGGACAGCCTACAGCTATCAGCATACAGAAGGGCATGGTGGGAGTTGTAGTTTTACAACAGCTGGTTGAGCATGCCTGCTTTAGGCTACTTTCACACTTAGCGTTCGGGTGCTCCGCTTGTGAGCTCCGTTTGAAGGCTCTCACAAGCGTCCCCGAACGGATCCGTCCAGCCCTAATGCATTCTGAGTGGATACGGATCCGCTCAGAATGCATCAGTCTGGCACCGTTTGTCCTCCGCTCAGCAGGCGGACACCTGAACGCTGCTTGCAGCGTTCGGGTGTCCGCCTGGCCGTGCGGAGGCAAACGGATCCGTCCAGACTTACAATGTAAGGCTACTTTCACACTAGCGTTCGTCGGTCCGCTCGTGAGCTCCGTTTGAAGGGGCTCACGAGCGGACCCGAACGCAGCCGTCCAGCCCTGATGCAGTCTGAATGGAGCGGATCCGCTCAGACTGCATCAGTCTGGCGGCGTTCAGCCTCCGCTCCGCTCGCCTCCGCACGGACAGGCGGACAGCTGAACGCTGCTTGCAGCGTTCGGGTGTCCGCCTGGCCGTGCGGAAGCGTGCGGATCCGTCCAGACTTACAATGTAAGTCAATGGGGACGGATCCGTTTGAAGATGCCACAATATGGCTCAATCTTCAAGCGGATCCGTCCCCCATTGACTTTACATTGAAAGTCTGGACGGATCCGTCCGAGGCTATTTTCACACTTAGCTTTTTTTTTGCCATTTTAATGCAGACGGATCCGTTCTGAACGGAGCCTCCGTCTGCATAAGGCTACTTTCACACTAGCGTTCGGCTAGCGTTCGATCGGATCCGTTCTGAACGGATCCGATCATAATAATGCAGACGGAGGCTCCGTTCAGTACGGATCCGTCTGCATTATTTTAGCAAAAAAAAGCTAAGTGTGAAAATAGCCTAGTACGGATCCGTCCAGACTTTCAATGTAAAGTCAATGGGGGACGGATCCGCTTGAAGATTGAGCCACATTGTGGCATCTTCAAACGGATCCGTCCCCATTGACTTACATTGAAAGTCTGGACGGATCCGCACGGATCCGCACGCCTCCGAACGGCCAGGCGGACACCCGAACGCTGCAAGCAGCGTTCAGCTGTCCGCCTGTCCGTGCGGAGGCGAGCGGAGCGGAGGCTGAACGCCACCAGACTGATGCAGTCTGAGCGGATCCGCCTCCATTCAGACTGCATCAGGGCTGGACGGCTGCGTTCGGGTCCGCTCGTGAGCCCCTTCAAACGGAGCTCACGAACGGAAACCCGAACGCTAGTGTGAAAGTAGCCTTAATATGATCGGATCCGTTCAGAACGGATCCGATCGGACGCTAGTGTGAAAGTAGCCTAAGTCAATGGGGACGGATCCGTTTGAAGTTGACACAGTATGGCTCAATTTTCAAACGGATCCGTCCCCCATTGACTTTCAATGTAAAGTCAAAACGGATCCGTTTGCACTATCATGAACAAAAAAAAAAAAAAAAAAAAAAAAAAATTTTTTTTTTTTTTTTGTTCATGGTAATGCAAACGGATCCGTTCTGAACGGAGCCACCATCTGCATTAATATGAGCGGATCCGTTCAGAACGGATCCGATCGAACGCTAGTGTGAAAGTAGCCTTAACAAATCTGCAGAACAGTTACATGGACTACGCCAGTCACCCTTGTAAAACATTATCGTCTGGATCTTCTAGCCTCTGAGGGTTCAGCCTTTGGCAAGAGTGTGCTCCAAGCGCCTTCCACGTTGAATCGTTGCTTTGCTATCCCCTTCTGTGTTTGCTGCCGGAAGACGATCAGGAAGTGGAAAATGTATTACCTGAAATTTTCATTTGCTGGAGTCGGCAGGCAGCATAATAATCCCACCCAATAAAAGTTTGTTGTACTGCTGCGTACTATACATTTGTGTGTTCATTTAGTGCCCCTCTATAGGTCAGGTAATTAATTGATTATTGACTCCTATTAACCCGTGACTCTTCTATACGGCAGTTAATGAGTCATTAACCCATTCTGTGTATGCTGCCTACGGACTCCAGGAAACTAAAATTTTAGGTAATACATTTTCCACTTATTAAGGATTCCAGAGTCACCAGAAAACAAAGCAATGAAGCAACATTTCGGGCAATTTTGCCCTTCATCAAGCTTATGAGGGAGAAGTGTGGTCACTGTGATTTTACATTGGAGGAAGACATTTCAAGAAGTGACTTGTGGCAGGACCACTGCATGGCCAGGGGCTGGATGTTATACACTGTGGTAATGGCAGACTGCATGACCAGTCGCTGGATGTTATACACTGTGGTAATGGCAGAATGCATGGCCGGGGGCTGGATGTTATACACTGTGGTAATGGCAGACTGCATGGCCGGGGGCTGGATGTTATACGCTGTGGTAATGGCAGACTGCATGACCAGGGGCTGGATGTTATACGCTGTGGTAATGGAAGACTGCATGGCCGGGGGCTGGATGTTATACACTGTGGTAATGGAAGACTGCATGGGCGGGGGCTGGATGTTATACACTGTGGTAATGGAAGACTGCATGGGCGGGGGCTGGATGTTATACACTGTGGTAATGGCAGACTGCATGGCCAGGGCTGGATGTTATACACTGTGGTAATGGAAGACTGCATGGCCGGGGGCTGGATGTTATACATTGTGGTAATGGCAGACTGCATGGCCGGGGGCTGGATGTTATACACTGTGTTAATGGCAGACTGCATGGTCGGGGGCTGGATGTTATACACCTGTGGTAATGGCAGACTGCATGGCCAGGGGCTGGATGTTATACACTGTGTTAATGGCAGACTGCATGGCCGGGGGCTGAATGTTATACACCTGTGGTAATGGCAGACTGCATGGCCGGGGACTGGATGTTATACACTGTGGTAATGAAAGACTGCATGGCCGAGGGCTGGATGTTATACACCTGTGGTAATGGAAGACTGCATGGCCGGGGGCTGGATGTTATAGACCTGTGGTAATGGCAGACTGCATGGCCAGGGGCTGGATGTTATAGATCTGTGGTAATGGCAGACTGCATGGCCAGGGGCTGGATGTTATACACTGTGGTAATCGAAGACTGCATGGCCGGGGGCTGGATGTTATACACTGTGGTAATGGAAGACTGCATGGCCGGGGGCTGGATGTTATACACTGTGGTAATGGAAGACTGCATGGGCGGGGGCTGGATGTTATACACTGTGGTAATGGAAGACTGCATGGCCAGGGGCTGGATGTTATACACTGTGGTAATGGCAGACTGCATGGCCGGGGGCTGGATGTTATACACTGTGGTAATGGAAGACTGCATGGCCGGGGGCTGGATGTTATACATTGTGGTAATGGCAGACTGCATGGCCGGGGGCTGGATGTTATACACTGTGGTAATGGAAGACTGCATGGCCGGGGGCTGGATGTTATACATTGTGGTAATGGCAGACTGCATGGCCGGGGGCTGGATGTTATACACTGTGTTAATGGCAGACTGCATGGTCGGGGGCTGGATGTTATACACCTGTGGTAATGGCAGACTGCATGGTCGGGGGCTGGATGTTATACACTGTGTTAATGGCAGACTGCATGGCCGGGGGCTGAATGTTATACACCTGTGGTAATGGCAGACTGCATGGCCGGGGACTGGATGTTATACACTGTGGTAATGGAAGACTGCATGGCCGAGGGCTGGATGTTATACACCTGTGGTAATGGAAGACTGCATGGCCGGGGGCTGGATGTTATAGACCTGTGGTAATGGCAGACTGCATGGCCAGGGGCTGGATGTTATAGATCTGTGGTAATGGCAGACTGCATGGCCGGGGGCTGGATGTTATACACTGTGTTAATGGCAGACTGCATGGCCGGGGGCTGGATGTTATACACTGTGTTAATGGCAGACTGCATGGCCAGGGGCTGGATGTTATACACTGTGGTAATGGAAGACTGCATGGCCGGGGGCTGGATGTTATACACCTGTGGTAATAGCAGACTGCATGGCCGGGGGCTGGATGTTATACGCTGTGGTAATGGCAGACTGCATGGCCGGGAGCTGGATGTTATACACTGTGGTAATGGCAGACTGCATGGTCGGGGGCTGGATGTTATACGCTGTGGTAATGGCAGACTGCATGGTCGGGGGCTGGATTTTATACGCTGTGGTAATGGCAGACTGCATGGCCGGGGGCTGGATGTTATACACTGTGGTAATGGAAGACTGCATGGCCGGGGGCTGGATGTTATACACCTGTGGTAATAGCAGACTGCATGGCCGGGGGCTGGATGTTATACGCTGTGGTAATGGCAGACTGCATGGCCGGGAGCTGGATGTTATACACTGTGGTAATGGCACTGAATGAGACTCCTAAAGTCTGTTTTTCAGACCAGTACTTGGATCTGAATACTCTTGTAATTGTGTAATTAAAAATGTAGTATAGCCACTGAGTTATTCAATAAAATGTACCCATATAGTGCCACCTGCTGTTTGTTCCCCCCCTTATTTCTCTGCCCATCTCGCTGAGGTACATCCGATTGCAGACTTTTTTACATTATAATTATCTTTTTATTAAAATTTCTTCCGCCTAATAAAAAAATATATATATAATTTTTCAAGAGGCCTGGCGCGTTGTACTTTGTGCTGCCTTTGCGTTATTATCACACGCGTGTTGGGAAACTGGATCCCACGTTTTGCTGTGGGGCCCTATGTGATCTGTGTACGCCCCTGTAATCGGGGGCCCCTAAGCTATCAGTGTTCATCAAACACCTGACATAATATCACCCCCTGGAAATGACCACAAGGCAGGCACTATGACCCAGAAGGTGCCGGGGTCTCTCCTTCTCTATTATCTCTATAGTGATCACACTAATAAAACATAAGGGGCGCGCCATGTCGTCACTGCTTACGTCACGTCTCCCTGATCCTGAGGAGGACAACAGGGGGGCGTCTTCCCTTTTGCGACTTTCTATTGGTTGGCGCTTTGTAGTGTGTTCTGTGATTGGCTGCCCGCGTACCCATTCCCTTACTCTTTCTGGTAACAGACGTCACCGCAAAAACATAATAATGTAATAAGCGGGTAACGTCAGCTCTTCTTTAGAGACAGATACCGATAAACATGCCCGAGAAGTCATGATACCTCCCCCTATAGAACTCCAGAATGGTTCAGTCCATACAATTTCTCCTAAGCCATGTAAGGCGGCTCCTGATTGGTTGAGGCTGACTTATCTGTTACATGGTATTAGTATACCGAGCGCATGCGCTGTGTACAGTGAGGCTGCTCCCTGTCCGGGTGTGCGGGTGACCGCTGTCAGCCATCGCTCCGGAGGGTGACAGTGACAGATAAACAAGGCGCTCCTGCCCCTCCGCCGACATCTCCTCTCCCTGCTCAGCCAATGGGAAGCAGCGTTACATGCGGGGTCCCTCCTCCTCCTCTTTCCTGAGCACAGTCACATATAGAGAGGAACATGCTGCAGCTTGGAAGGGTCCTGAGACCGTCCTGGGCAGGGTAAGTACCCCCTCATTCTGTGCAGTGCCAGGGCTGACACGTGCCCCACCCCCTATAGGGACACTGTGTATGAGCCCCTTCTGCAGTGCCAGTGCCACCCCCTGTATTGTGCCAATGCTTCCAACGTCAGCCCACTGTGCCAGTCCTACCAGTCTGATCCAGCCTATTGTGACATCCCACTACAAAATAATGGAGTGCATAAGTATTCACCAGGGGTCAAGTCCTGGGAAAAAAAGTGTGGGAACTCACCCAAGATCCACTGCAACCCCCCCCCCCCCCTCCAAAAAATAAAAAAGCACAGAAAATCTAGCATGCTGTAATTTGTGCCGCTGCGGACTAAAAAAATAAATAAAAAAAATAACACTTTTAGAAAAGTTTGTCCTGGGATTCGATCTCATGACCTCTACACAGCAGAAGCAAGGCATATGCCCTCACAGCTATGAAAGCTGTCTAGCTTGTTACTTTAAAAAAAAAATATATAAGACTTCTACTGTAGGTAACTTTGCCCACTGTGTATGGATGTAGCAGAGCTGGGTGTGTTGGGGCAGCTGTCATGTGTATGGTTGTACACTAGGTATCAGTACACTAGGTATCAGTAGAAGTATCAGAAAAAAAAAAAAACACTTTTAGAAAAGTTTGTCCTGGGATTCGAACTCATGACCTCTACACATTACAGGCAAGGCATTTACCCTCACAGCCATAAAAGCTGTTGAGGTAGTTGCTTAAAAAAAAAAAAAACTAAGACTTCCACTTATACCTAGTGTACTGATACCTAGTGTACAACCATACACGTGACAGCTGCCCCAACACACCCAGCTCTGCTACATCCTTACACAGTGGGCAGCTGTCATGTGTATGGTTGTACACTAGGTATCAGTAAACTAGGTATCAGTAGAAGTCTTATAAAAAAAAAAAAAACACTTTTAGAAAAGTTTGCCTTGGGATTCGAACTCATGACCTCTACACATCAGAGGCAAGGCATTTACCCTCACAGCCATAAAAGCTGTCTAGGTAGCTGCTTAAAAAAAAAAAAAAATAAGACTTCTACTTATACCTAGTGTACTGATACCTAGTGTACTGATACCTAGTGTACAACCATACACATGACAGCTGCCCCAACACACCCAGCTCTGCTACATCCATACACAGTGGGCAGCTGTCATGTGTATGGTTGTACACTAGGTATCAGTACACTAGGTATAAGTAGAAGTCTTATTTTTTTTTTTTTTTAAGCAACTACCTAAACAGCTTTCATGGCTGTGAGGTTAAATGCCTTCCTCTGATGTGTAGAGGTCGTGAGTTCGAATCCCAGGACAAACTTTTCTAAAAGACATTCTAAATGATCTCGTAGTGAAGGAGATTATGTCATTAGGGGGCGGGGCGCCATGAGAGGAGTCGCAGGCAGCGGCACCGCACAGACAGCTTCCTCTCAACTGAAGCCGCCCCTCCTCCCTTAGCCTGCCCTGCACAGTGCGCTCCGTCTCCCCCTGTGAATCTGATTCAGCCGTGTTCTCCTGACTTGAGGCTGAAAGGGAACGGCGTTCCTGCCATGAAAAAAGTGCAGGAACGCCGTTCCCATGCGTTCCCCCTCCACTCGACCCCTGGTATTCACCCCCTAAATCATTGCTGGACTTAGAAGACGTACCAGAGTATGTCAATCTGCCCAGTGACTGTGTAAGGGGGGTGCTGGGGGTCACCAGGAGAATGATGCCCACCCTATGGCTGTCTGCTATGGACTGTCTGTCCCGACTGCCCCATAAACGTGCATGCTACTCACCCCAGGCTGCATGTTTATGTCAATGGGGGAGAGTATATGGAGGGTACCAGCTTGGTAGAGTTAGCAGATCCCCCCCCCCCCCCCCCGACATGTCTGCAATATTTGTATTCCTCATAATACAACAATTCTGAGTCATCTTTTCTTATAACGCTATGTTGTGCTGATCCTCTGTTATTCCTACTACAAATGTATAAATACTTTGCCAACTGGGCGTTACCAGGCGAGGGTGTGTCCCTGCGCTGTCTCACAATGTCTAATCCGTACTGTGTTTAGGGACACACCCCAAGCTGAAAGGTAATACCCAGTTGGCAAGTTTGTAGTAGGAGTAACAGAGGAATGGCACAACACAGAACTGTAAGAAAAGATACTCCAGACTTGTTATTTTGTGGGGGATTGGATTATTTGCAAAGAAGGCGCTATCGCTTAATATTATTCGACAAGGAACACAGAGAATAATGGAGGTGCTGGAGCACATAGCCGAGCGGGGTCCACTTTTACCAGGAAAAAAGGGTCCTGCATGTAGGACTTTATTGTCCGCTGGTTCTGACGATGTGATGGAGGCCATGAGCGGAACCTCTGATAGAGGTGTGAACTGAGCCTTGAACAGCTGTGTCAGGAGAGGAGACAGTCTATTTTTTAAGTCAATATGTCAATCACATGAGGATTTTCTGAATGAACCATCAGCTCTGATTTCCAGCAAGACTCGTTTATTAAAGACTCCCCGCTCCTGACATGTCTGTTCTAATAGCTTCATGCATTCCCCATGTAGTAACAATTCTGGAGCCTCTATTCTTATGGCTCTATGTTGTGCCGTTCCTCTATTATTTCTACTAGAAGTTATGAATAATTACTAGCAGTCTGCAGTAAGGGTATAAAGGGGAGGTTACCAGTGGGGGGGGTGTCCCTGCACGATCTGAAAATGGCGACACTGAGTTTACATTTAAGGGAACCTGTCAGGGCAAGTTACGCCCCCGAAATACCACCACAGACTTAGGCCGAATGCACACGGCCGTGAGCGGTCCGTGGAACCAAGGGCTGGATTCCTGCTGAGAGCAGGAGCGCACGGCGTCATTGGTTGCTATGACGCCGTGCGCTTCCTGCTGCCGCCGCAGTACAGTAATACACTGGTATAGATCATAGCAGTGACCACTGTATTGCGGCAGCAGGAAGCGCATGGCGTCATAGCAACCAATGACGCCGTGCGCTCCTGCTCTCAGCAGGAATCCAGCCCGTGGTTCCACAGACCGCTCACGACTGTGAAACGCGGCCGTGTGCATTCGGCCTTATGCTGTCCCCCTTCCGTTCTCTGGACATGTCCCTATACTATATATTGCTGCGTTATGTAATGCATGCAACTTGAAGAGTCACGCGGACCAGGTCCCTAAGCATGCACTAATGGCTTGTCTGACGTCCCACAGGCTGGATTACGTCATTATAAACCAGCTCTGCCAGCGTTTGGTTCACCTCACCGCACTGCGCATGAGCTGGACATGTGTAGAGAACAAAACGGTGACCGTATAAGTCTGAAGGCCCCTGACAAGTCGGCTTTAACTCTGAATAGATGCATCCTCTAGTCGTCCGGGAACTTTTACAAATTGTGATGAGTGGGAAGTGACCTCGACCCGTCACATGGATACAGGGGATACAGTACAGCTGCAAGGTCATTTCATCTCTAAGAGTATACACTCTGGGCTCAGTTCACACAAACATTTGTCCAAAAATAAATACAATTGTAAATCAGTATCACAGAACTAGTTCCATTCACTTGTTTAGATGCACAGTTACGATGTGCCAAATGCAGCGAATGCAAAGACATCAATGGAACCTGCCATAGTTTCTTTTTCTCCTGTTTTGCCTATGAACTTTGAAAGCGAAGTGAGGCACAGTATTGGCCCCTAGGGGACGCCATATTAAAGATAAAGGACCTGACAGTGAAGTGATGTGTACGGACACCTGCTTATAACAGATGAGACCCCACTAGTATCTGACTGTCCTATAATTACTTACACGCTGCAGACAACATAAACTGTTCCTGCCACACCCCACAACACCCTCGTCAGACCTGCTGACGGAAAGCACCCGTGACTGCACCCACAGCTGGCACACTGGGCGTTTTGTAAGAGAAGTCATCAGCAGCTTATCCTTGGATTCCATATTTAATACATGATATACAGTTGCAAGAAAAAGTATGTGAACCCTTTGGAATGATATGGATTTCTGCACAAATTGGTCATAAAATGTGATCTGATTTTCATCTAAGTCACAACAATAGACAATCACAGTCTGCTTAAACTAATAACACACAAAGAATTAAATGTTACCATGTTTTTATTGAACACACCATGTAAACATTCACAGTGCAGGTGGAAAAAGTATGTGAACCCCTAGACCAGGGGTGCCCAACCTTTTCTGGTTGGGGGCCACATTGTCAGCCTGAACCAATTCCAAGGGCCGAAAATATAACTTAAAGGAGGTATTACCAACTGAAATACTGTATTTATGGCATATTAAACATACAGTATATATCATTAATGTCTGGTTACACTTCTAGTACTCCCATCTAATGGGGAAATACATGAAAGATACATGTGAGCAGACACTAGACATAGGCATACAAATCTGTTACCAGATGGTCGGGGGCCGCAAAGAATGATATCGAGGGCCGCATGTGGCCCCCGGGCCGCAGGTTGTGCACCCCTGCCCTAGACTAATGACATCTCCAAGAGCTAATTGGAGTGAGGTGTCAGCCAACTGGAGTCCAATCAATGAGATGAGATTGGAGGTGTTGGTTACTGCTGCCCTGCTCTATAAAAAACACACACCAGTTCTGGGTTTGCTTTATACATGAAGCATTGCCTGATGTGAATGATGCCTCGCACAAAAGAGCTCTCAGAAGACCTACGATTAAGAATTGTTGACTTGCATAAAGCTGGAAAGGGTTATAAAAGTATCTCCAAAAGCCTTGCTGTTCATCAGTCCACGGTAAGACAAATTGTCTATAAATGGAGAAAGTTCAGCACTGCTGCTACTCTCCCTAGGAGTGGCCGTCCTGTAAAGATGACTGCAAGAGCACAGCGCAGACTGCTCAATGAGGTGAAGAAGAATCCTAGAGTGTCAGCTAAAGACTTACAAAAGTCTCTGGCATATGCTAACATCCTTATTAGCGAATCTACGATACGTAAAACACTAAACAAGAATGGATTTCATGGGAGGATACCACAGAGGAAGCCACTGCTGTCCAAAAAAACATTGCTGCACATTTACAGTTTGCAGAAGAGCACCTGGATGCTCCACAGCAGTACTGGCAAAATATTCTGTGGACAGATGAAACCAAAGTTGAGTTGTTTGGAAGAAACACACAACACTATGTGTGGAGAAAAAGAGGCACAGCACACCAACCTCAAAACCTCATCCTAACTGTGAAGTATGGTGGTGGGGGCATCATGGTTTGGGGCTGCTTTGCTGCGTCAGGGCCTGGACGGATTGCTATCATCGAAGGAAAAGTGAATTCCCAAGTTTATCAGGACATTTTGCAGGAGAACTTAAGGCCATCTGTCCACCAGCTGAAGTTCAGCAGAAGATGGGTGTTGCAACAGGACAACGACCCAAAGCATAGAAGTAAATCAACAACAGAATGGCTTCAACAGAAGAAAATCCACCTTCTGGAGTGGCCCAGTCAGAGTCCTGACCTCAACCCGACTGAGATGCTGTGGCATGACCTCAAGAAAGCGATTCACACCAGACATCCCAAGAATATTGCTGAACTGAAACAGTTCTGTAAAGAGGAATGGTCAAGAATTACTCCTGACCGTTGTGCACGTCTGATCTGCAACTACAGGAAACGTTTGGTTGAAGTTATTGCTGCCAAAGGAGGTTCAACCAGTTATTAAATCCAAGGGTTCACATACTTTTTCCACCCGCACTGTGAATGTTTACATGGTGTGTTCAATAAAAACATGGTAACATTTAATTCTTTGTGTGTTATTAGGTTAAGCAGACTGTGATTGTCTATTGCTGTGACTTAGATGAAGATCAGATCACATTTTATGACCAATTTGTGCAGAAATCCATATCATTCCAAAGGGTTCACATTCATAGTTAGGCTACTTTCACACTGGCGTTTCTGGGTCCGCTTGTGAGATCCGTTTCAGGGTTTTCACAAGCAGCCCAAAACGGATCAGTTCAGCCCCAATGCATTCTGAATGGATAAGGATCCATTCAGAATGCATCAATTTGGCTGCGTTTGGTCTCCGTTGCGTTTTTTAGACGGTCACTAAAACGCAGCTTGCAGCGTTTTGGTGACCGTCTGACTATGCGGAGCCAAACGGTGCAATTGAAAACGGATCCGTCTTGACTTAACTCAAAGTCAATGGGGGACGGATCCGTTTTCAATTGCCTAAAGTGTGAATAAAACACTGAACTGTTTGATCCAAAGAACTTGTTGTTGCCTCTGTACTGCGTCCGCTAATCCTGTCTACCAGAGCGAAACCCCACAACCAACACAGACTTCTTCATCATGACTTATCATAGACGTGTGAAAGATTCCTTACCTACCCTCCTTTTCTCATCCGCTCCTGGTTTTGGCTTCAAAAACTGCATCAGAAAACCTGACCGTGGAAACTCAGCAAGACACCAGTGTCCCATAACCAGACAGATACGTTGTATCAAAGTACATCTATTGTAATAATGTAGATCCAGTGTATTGATACATTGTAATAAAGTAGAGCCAGTGTACAGATCCAGTGTATAGGTCCAGTGTAATAATGTAGATCCACTGTATAGATCTATTGTAACAAGGCAAACATTTCTGTAATTAGTTGATCATCCACAGAAATCCAACAGGAACCAGCATTCAGAAATCCTTAGAATGCTGCTTATTAATTTACACAGGCTTAAAGGCTATGTACACCTTTGGGGGCAATTTTTTTTATTATTGCATTATACTCATTTTGAGCTAAAAATCTTTTTTAAATTGGTATTTATTACAAATATGGAACCCTTTTTATCTGCACAGGGCTGAAATCTGTATTTTCTCTCTGCTCCGTCAGACCAGGAGCTGACCGGCTCCTTATCTCTGCTCTCTGACATTATAAACACTCATTATAGCGCAGTCCTTATCGTATAGGAATGTGGCTTAAATAAATGTTTATGACCTCTTAGTAAATTAGAGATAATGTTTATTAGATGACCAGCACAAAGTGAAATTAAAATGTAGATTCTCATAGCTAGAAAAACAGTTAACCCTTTGTGTCAGAACGGCTCAATATTTTTAATTAAGACCCAACTGAAAAAAATATTTTTAGCCCAAAATTTGTAAAATTGAATCATAAAAAAAAAATTGCCTCCGAAAGTGTACATAGCCTTTAATTGCTTGGACAGAATTGCGCTGATTTTCAGTGCTTGTAATTGGAGCTGAAAATTCTGTACTCCATGGCCATATAAGCTAGCTATTATAGTGTACTGCAGCAGTCCAGAACATATGAAGCCACACCTGTATCTCATAGGCCTGTTTCACACTTGCGTTGTGGGTTTTGAGATATGGCAGAGGTTCTCAAAACTGGGCCAAAACAAATCAGTTTTGTCCACATTCATTGCCAGTAGGAACAAAACTGATCAGGATGCAATCCGTTCCGTTCTGTTGCATTTTTTGACCGGACACAAAACCGCTGCAAGGTGCGGTTTTGTGTCCCGGTCTGAAAAACGGACCGGGACACAATGGTGCCGTATCCGGTTTATTTGTGAACTCTGCCGGATCTCAAAACCAGAAAGCCACAACGCAAGCGTGAAACAGGCCTTAACCTTTATCCCGTTTTCTTTTCAGGCTGCGTTGGCATCACTGTGCGGCAGCCGAAGTGAAGAATGAACCAATCCTCGAGTTTAAACATGGCAGCCCCGAGAGAGCGGCTCTGCAGAAAGTACGTATCTGCTATCAATGACTTCAGAAGGGTTTCTCGCTTTGCACTCCCCACTCCGTAATCTGCGTGTCCTGCTACCGTGCCCCACCAAGTATTCAGATCCCCTACAGCAGGGAAGATAGAGCGCCGCACAGTTTCTACTGAAATCAATGGACTGTGTAATACACGAGAGAGACGCTCTTTGTATACTTTGGAAGTTGGGTGCTCTAAACAGTATAAATTATTGAATAATTAGGGCCGCTTCACACGAGCGGATGCCGTGCGTGGCATCCGCTCCGTGAAAGAGTGCCAAGACCCGCTGCAGACTGCAGAGGCACGGAGCGGTAACATGACTGTTAATGCTCCGTGCCTCTCTGTGATCTCTTTACTACGAAATCACAGTTGTCACTGTGATTTCGTAGTAAAGAGATCACAGAGAGGCACGGAGCATTAACAGTCATGTTACCGCTCCGTGCCTCTGCAGTCTGCAGCGGGTCTTGGCACTCTTTCACGGAGCGGATGCCACGCACGGCATCCGCTCGTGTGAAGCGGCCCTAAGAGTTAACAAGTTTCTAACATGCTGTTTATTCCAATTCATTACTGCTAAAATACCTGCTTTCTGTCAGTGAATAGACAGCTTATTTAGTTTACCTTTAATGCAAATCTATTGAGAGGCCAAAGTCATATTCAGCCAAAATGCACATTTTCATATATTTGTCCATGAGAAGTTTTAGGGCGACGGCCAGGTCACTAGTTCAGGTCAGTTGGATGACTCTCAGATTCGGTCAATAATTCACTATATGGTTGCTGATGAAGCATCTCGCTCTGTTAAACCTTTGGTCTCAGAATCTTTCACCCGTGAAAAAGTCGAGCTGATATATGCATTTTATTTTTTATTTTTTTATATTGTGCTACTCATTTTACCGTTGTCCTCTTAGGCCCTCCAAGATCTTAAGGGTAAAACAGAAGAAATCCCGTGTGTGGTGGGGGGAGAAGAGGTGTGGACCAAGGATGTCCGATATCAGCTCTCGGTACGATCTCCTAAGAGTTAAGATTTCCCAAGATTTTATTCTTCCTTTCAAAGAAAATGTACTTGTGGAGTAAAACTTGTAAACAAAATGAAATCTTTGAACCCAGGGAACTTGTTTTACTGAGATTCAATCTAAAACTGATTCACAGCCCTGTTTGGGACTTACAAACTAATATTCAATTGAAGTCTATTGTGTCTATGAATTGTATAACAGGGGACTTGTACCAAGATTAAATGGATTGTCCAGTTTTATAATGAAATTAATTTTGCCTAGAATGTTCCAAGCACTGCACATACCTGTGTTTCCTCTCAGCAGTTTCCTTCCCCTGTTCTCAGCATCACTGCATCCTGGCAGGATGTTTACATGCAGAACTTCCTGTTTGTTCTGTAATGTTTATGGACTTTGCCCTGGTTTGTATGTAAACGTCCTGCCAGGATGCAGAGATGATAACGGGGAACGGAAAGTGCTGACATGAAAAACAGGTATATGGGGCAAAAATATGCAGTGGTTGGGGTAGTCTGGTCAAATTTCACTTTGGGAGCGGAGAACGCGCTTTTGTCCATTTTCTCTATAAAGAGAGATGTGCATGACTGGCTCAGAGCTGTAGTCGGTGCACCAGTTTTCTCCATTCACATCCAGAGCTGCTTTTAAAATTCTGCTAGTTGCCCTCAAAAATTGAATTTTTTGGCTTGACCCTGTTGTCAGTCATGTGACCGAACTGCTCTGCCCCAATCAGCCGTCGTCTGATTTCCCACAGTATGCTGTTTTCTGATAACAGGAATTCAGCTTAAAGAGTAAGTAAACTTTTGAGTAAATTTTTGTTAAAATGTCCCTAATGTCATAATAACACATTTTGTAATATACTTTATTATTGGCTTTTGTATTTTTAAAGGGGTTTTTCCAGTCTCAGACAATGCTAGGATATGCCACATTTGTCTGATAGGTGCAGGTCCCACCGCTGGGACCCGCACCTATATCGAGAACAGAGCCCCGAAAGTGAATGAGGGTGCACTGCGCATGCGCAGCCGCCCTCCATTAATTTCTATGGGGCCGCCGAAAATAGCCGAGCCTTTCGGCGGCCCCATAGAATGCGCAGGTATGCTCCTATTAACTTCTATGGGAGAGGTGGGGATTAGCGCTTGGTGGTGGACGGACCCCGGGAAATCTGGGGTCCTCCAGCCACAGCGCTCCCGCTCCGTTCTCGATATAGGTGCAGCTCCCAGCGGTGGGCGATATGCCCCCATTGTCTATGATGGAAATAACCCTTTAATAGACTTTTCCACCTCTAAAGCCGCACCTTTTCCCGCTGAGAAGCAGTCAGCAGTGTACTGAAAAGTCAAATTTAAGTGCACAGGGATAAGTATATTACAAAATGTGTTATTATGACACTAGGGACATTTTAACAAAAATGTATTCAAAAGTTTAGTTACTCTTTAAAGGGGTATATAAGTTATAAAAAGTTACCCACAGGATAGAGGAAAAATATGATTAGATCAGCGGCTGTCTGACCGCCGATCACGAGAACAGGGGCCCTGTGACCTGCAATGGATTGAGCAGCTGGTCACACACTGCCACTCCATTCATCTCAGCTATCTCTGGCATTTCCACGGAGAACTAATGGAGGAGCAGTGCGTATGCTTGATCTGTGACTACATTTATCCAGGGGCATGGGGCCTCCAGCCGTCAGACCCTCGCCAATCTGTTATCTGCTATCGCCCATCATGTCGATGGGGGATAACTTCCAAATGGAATTAGCTTTAGAGCAGAAAACATCATGAACGAGTACACATCCCAGATATTCAGCAGCTACACTGTATTCCAGATTTGCTACATCGTAACTGAGCCGCACATTGGTGTGTCTCACCGAATAATTGTTTTTCATTTTAGCCTTTCAACCATTCACACAAAGTCGCCAAATACTGCTACGCGGACAAGGTGAGCTGAGCTCGTATTATGGAAGATGCTGTACATGACCCACAATATCTGCGTCTCATCCTGTGTTCTGTGTGTGGCAGGATCTTCTCAATAGAGCCATCAATGCTGCCTTGTCTGCACGCAAGGAATGGGACCTGAAACCGGTGGAAGATCGAGCACAGATCTTTTTTAAGGCTGCAGATCTAATAGTGGTCCCAGAAGAGCGGAGGTTCTGGCGAAGACCATGGTCGGACAGGTAAAGATATCCAGACAACACACACGAGTGAATTTCATGTCTGTGTCTGGTAGTAGAAAAATAAAATGTAAAAAAAAGGTTTTAAAATGATAATTCCCCCCCCCCCCCATTCTTCCCAAAGAATTGAAAAAATCAAATCACCCCCTTTCCCCATTTTAGAAATAAACAATAAAAAAAGTTAATTGGTATTGCCTCGTCCAAAAATGCCTGACCTGTTAAAATATATTTATCCCACATGATGAACAGCTTAGGCCCAGTTCACACTTCAGTTATTTGGTCAGTTATTTCCATCAGTTAGGGATCATGCACGCGGCTGGTGCCAGGCTGTGCCCGTATTGACATTCACTTGAATGGGTCCGCAATCTGGGAGATACAGTGTGGAACTGAAGCATGGATCGGAAGCCCTGGGGAGGCACTGCGGAGTGCGGACCATATGGCGGCCACACAGTCCGTGCGCGGCGTGCATTGCGGACTGCAATTTGCGGTTCGCAACTCGGGCAAGGCCGGCACACAGCGGTGTGCGTGAACCCCTATTGTGAGCCAAACCAGTAGTGAAGTCTACACAAAGATGCAGTGTAATGGAAAGACCTGCTCCAGCTTTAGAATATTTTCCCAGCTTTCCGCTGCGTTGTATGGAATATTAAATGGTGACACTAAAAAGCTCTACTGGTCTTGCAAAAAATAAATACAATAAAAAAGCCCTTGTACGGCTATTTGAACATAAAAACATAAAATTAAAAAAGCTGTGGCTCCTGCAAGGCAGAGAGTAAAAAAGCAAAAATGAAAAATGGTTGTGTCAGGAAGGGGTTAAACCCATGCCACTGTAAATGTGCACTGCAGGTTTAAAGCTCCAGTAGGATCAGGTCCGGTCTCTGACCCCGATGAGAAGACAGAAGTGGCTTCTGTCTTCTCTACTGCAGCTTACATAGCAATGCCCCTCTACTGGAGCCAGCCGGTATGTGATGACGGGCCGGCCTGAGCACGCCAAAGCTCTGCCGGAGACTAAGCTCCCTACTGGGGGCTGTTTCCGTGTGTTACTGGGTTCCATAATTGCCCTGGATGTCAAGCTACAATGGAAAACTGCAAAATAAAAAAAATTTAAAGAGAGGAAGCCTTTTATGACCGCTGGGGGGGGGGGGGCATATAAAAAAAAAAATATTGAAAATAAAAAACACCTCTCAATGCAAACACTTAGAGACTTTACATGTTACATATCAAAATGATTGAACCAAAATAAGGAACCCATTCTAAAGGTCCCTTTACACCGGACAATTTAGCAGGCGATTGTCAGGAAGGAAGCGTTCCTTCCTGGCAATCGCCTGCTCTTCAGTGGAGGAGACCGATGCTATTGCATTCAGCGATCCCCTCCACAGTATGGGGAGAAGTGATCACTAATGCCAACGCTCGTCCCCATACAGAATCATTATTTGCCAGCAGAAGAGTGTCATTACACAGCACGATCCACTGCCGGCAAGCGACAATTTAGGTGACCGCACAAACGATCATATTACACGATGAACGCTGCCCCTGCCGCCGAAGGCAACGGGGCGGCATGTTGGGCATGTGACCAGTCGCTCCGTACATCTCTAGGATCGTTCCAGAAATGGAGGACAGCTGTACTCGGCTGTCTCCGTAGAGATGAATGGAGCAGCAGTGCAGGCTCGACCCGCTGCTGTGATGGGTACCTGTTCTCGTAATCGGTGGTAGTCCCAGTGGTAGGATCTCTACTGATCTAATAGGGGATGGCTATCTTGTGGATAGAGGATAACTTTTAACAACTGAATACCCCTTTAACCCCCTTAAGGACACAGTATAGTTTGGAATGTAAAGCGGTTGTGCCAAGTTTTCAAGTTATCCTCTTTCCACTGGACCGCTGGGCTCTCCTAGATCCTGAGAACAGGGGTCCCATTCCCCGTCCTGATGGAGCAGCAGGCTTCTCCGTATTTTCTCTGTATGCGACCACCGGGATAGCTGAGTGCTGTACTCGGGTACCTCTGGTAGTCCTATAGAGCAGTGTTCCCTAACTCCAGTCCTCAGGGCCCACCTAACGGTCATGTTTTCAGGACAGAAGACTGCTCATGCGGAACGGGACCCCCGTTTGCAGGATTGGTATGGGTCCCAGAGGTCGGACCCCCACTGATCAGTTAGCTAATCCCCCATCCTGTACATAAGGGATAACTTAAAAACTTGGCAAACCTCTCTAACCCTGGGTTCACACCTGAGCGTTCTGAAAGGAGCGCTCTGTATGCGCGATTGTACTGGCGTTTACAATCGCGCATACAGAGACAAGCGAACGCCCATTGTCGCGCGTTCCCGAAAGTCTATGTACGGGAACGCGCGACAAAACGCCCCAAAGCAGCTCAAGAACTTTTGTGAGCGTAGGGCGTTTTTCCAAAAAAACGCTCAAGTGTGAACCAGGGCCATAGGGAAGCATTGGTTTTCATGTGTTGAGCGTTTTACAGCGCGTTTGAACGCGCTGTAAAACGCTCAGGTGTGAACCCAGTGGTTGTCCACTGTCATTCGGGACAGGCAAAGCTGAAATTTTTCAACCCGACATATCACAGGGGCCGTCGCAACAGATCGTTCATGTAAACGCAACCTAACTGTAAGCGATCAGTCTTTGTATAAATTATTGTAACTTTATATAAAGTCCCTTTACGGTTGATTAGAATTTTCAAAGATCAGAAAAATCCAATCTCACGATGAGCTGTAATTTTGTCTTTTAGGGTAAGACGGTCATCCAGGCCGAAATCGACGCTGCTCCCGAACTCATCGACTTTTTCCGGTTCAATGCCAAGTTCGCCCTGCAGCTGCAACACGAACAACCGATCAGCGTGCCCATCAGCACCAACACCATGGTGTACAGGGGCCTGGAGGTAAATGGCCATTAAGGCTATGGACTAGATACTTCAAACTAAATGAGTGCAGATCTTGCTAATTCCTCTTTTCCTCCATAGGGTTTATTGCCGCAGTCTCTCCGTTTAATTTCACCGCTATTGGCGGGAACTTAGCTGGTGCTCCGGCCTTGATGGTGAGTTCAGCTCCGGAGGTTTGTATACGCTGTGACCCTATACCTGGGATACAAACTGCAGCACCAGAGAAATGCAATGCAAACCCCTAATAGAAATGCAGACAAATAAGCGGCTCACCAATAGTAATTGATAGTCCAATGGTAGAGCTAGGACGCTCGTTAGTGATAATCAGCCTGTGTAAAGGTTTCGCCGATCACTTGATGAAGAAGCACAATGCTTATTCATCGGGTAATAAGATCGTTGGTGCGGTCGCCTAAATCGTCATTTGCCGGCAGCAGATCATGGTGTCTATACAGCTCTCTGCTGCCGGCAAATAATGATTCAGCATGGGGACGAGTGATGGCATCAGCATCCCATACTGTGGAGGAGATCGCTGCATGTAAATAAGCAGCGATTGTCATTAAGGAATGCTTTATTCCCAACTACCGCTTGCTATGGGCCATGTAAAGGGGCCTTAAAGGCTATGTAGACCTTTGGGGGCAAATTTTTTTTTTTTTTATTATTGCACTGTACTTATTTTGAGCCAAAAATCATTTTTTTCTATTGGTCTTTATTAGAGTTCAGCGAACCGAAACTGCAAAGTTCGGGTTCGTACCCGGACCCGAACTTTTTCACTGAAGTTCGGTGTTCGGGTGATTTTATTATTTTCCGTTATAACATGGTTATAACGTAAAATAATAGCATTCTTAAAACAGAATGCTAAATAAAATGTCTACTGAGGGGTTAAAAATAAAAAATAAAACTCACCTCATCCACTTAATCGCGCAGCCGGTATCCTTTTGTTCAAGACCTGCAAAAGGATCTGCGGTGACGTCACCGCAGGTCCTGCTAAATGAAAATAGAAGGACCTGCGGTGACGTCACTGCAGGTCCTTTTGCAGGTCCTGAAGAAAAGAGGATACCGGCTGCGCGATCAAGTGGATGAGGTAAGTTTTTTTTGTTGTGTTTTTTTATTTTTAATTTTTTAACTCCTCAGTAGACATTTTAGAAAAAAAAAAAATAAAGTAAAAAACAGAAAATAATAAAGTAAAGTTCGGGTCCCCATTGACTTAAATGGGGTCCGGGTTCGGGGTGAAGTTCGGGTCCTGAACCCAAACTTTGACATGAAGTTCGCCCAGACCCGGCGAACCCGAACTTCCACGGGTTCGCTCAACCCTAGTCTTTATTAAAAATATTGAGCTCTTTTTTGTGTACAGAGCTGAGATTCTCTAGTAGCTGCCTGTGGATTTTCTGTCTTCAGTCATCTGAGACATTATAAACACTCATTAGCATGTTCTATATGTATGGATCCCGATGTCACTATGGCCAGTTTCAGACAAGCTAGTTTTCTGCGGGAAACGCACTCCGTGTGGGAGCATGTTTCCCATCCTGGCCTCTGCTCTTGGTGCGGGACCTCACGAAATTCTAATAATAATTTATAATACAGTGTGTCCCTGCCCAACTTCAGCTGTAATTAATTATGCTGACAGCGTTCTGTCAGTACAATTCATTATAGTCGAGGTCGGGCAGGGATCACTTGTAGTAGCAGCTTTGAAAAAGACTGGGATCAGTAACCTGCAACAGAGGTTTAGATCTGCGGCATCTCCTCAATTCCACGGCTCCTGTATGCTGGGGAACGAGATACGTACTTTCCCGATCACTTGCGCGAGCGTTTAGGAGATGGAAGTTAAAAGCGGTGCTGGCTAACCGTAGGCTTGCTGGGTGGTTTAGTTCCACAACAGGAGAAGGAACCGATCTGCCCAAAGAGACCTTCTCCTCATCAGTCTGTGTGATGGACTGGCATAGTGTTAATGCATATCCCAATGTTGAAGAGGATGGTGACCCCTTGGTTTTAATTGGACATGGTAGAGATATAGTAGGAAGCTATTGGGGATGCCACAAAATAAATGTATAAAATACTAGACGCATTTCGGGGCTCCTATATATCCGTTCCTGCCACTAGCCATTGTTGGATTTCAGTGCGGCTTGCATCGTTACAGTGTATCAGTGTACTTATGGGACAGCAAATGTTCATATATCAGACAAAAACAAAATTTGAATTATCTTGTGTGAACGGAGGCTAAGCAGCAGATGGCTTCTCCTACATATTACCTGAAGTGCCAGCTGTGTGACCGGCCACCATTCCCATCAGTCCGCGGATCTGATGTGCGGTGTTAACAGTTCGCGTTGCGTGCGGTGGGTATAGTGGCAGGAATTGAAGAAGATGATAAAACGTACCAGCCTACAGGCGACATGTTCAGTCACACAATACTAGAGCAGCAGCAGCATGAATCCTGGTCTCCAATAGGGAGGCACTGAGGTTGCTGTATTCCCGCGAATTTGATGGCGTGCAACCAAATGTCGCCAGTTGCAGAGACAGCAGAGCCTCTAAGTGTAACGGCAACGCCCCCGTTGCTCCTTGAGGCTCATTTGCTTATATTAAAACTTTCATTTTTCTCAGCAATGCGGGCACATATGACCATGGGACCAACACAGACGCCTTCAGCTGCCAAGCGCACATGCAACAGGTCAGCCAGTGTCATAGGTACAAAACTGCTGACAGATGCCCTTTAAATTACATCCACTTTGCTGCTACTGTGAAACATTATGGCAGATCGGATGCCAATCTGCTGTGGCAAATCTGTAGCAAATCCATTCTGTGTGAACATGCCCTTTAGTAACTTTCATGACCACTGACTACTTATTGTGTTTCTGCTTTGAAACCTCCCCTCCCCCTCAAGTTCTAATGACTACTGTAATCCTTGCAGCTGGTTAATCTCCTGGTATTTGCACATATTTTATTAGTGTTTTATCTCCGTCACCTTGTTCCGATGGGAATGTCTTCCCCCGTCCAGATAAGTACAGGGTAGCGTGTGAGCGGCGAGGAGGGGGCCAGTAATTAAGATCAGGTGTCGTGTCACCTGCACAATGGATACGAGTAGAAATGATTCGCAGGTGCAATGTCTGATTCTGCGCCGCTGCACAACATGGATCAGGACGGCTTCACTTTTGTGTTTGTCAGTAGAGTTTCTGACACAGTAATGTGAGGGAGGCGGTCGCAGCCTTTGATGGATCCTGTTCTTCTCTATAGGATATCACTACCTCTGGGACCCGCTCCTCTCTCCAGCATGGCGCCTCCGAAGTGAAGGAGAGTGCACTGCTATGGAAGTTCTGAAAAGTCCCCCAGCAGTGAATGGAGAGATGGATGCACTTGCATGGTGTTCTCTCCTTCACTTCTGGGGACAGGACCCGCCTGTCTTACCCTGATGACATATTCTAGTCAGGGAATGGTGAGATGGAAATACTTCATTGAAGGACACACTTACCTGGCACCGGTTTTGTAGACTCTTCTGATGCCCGCTGTCTAATCTCTACACACAAGATGTCACTTTTCTTTGACCTGAATTGATTTTTTTTCTTGTGCCAGGGTAACGTGCTCCTGTGGAAGCCCAGCGATACGGCCATGCTGTCCAATTACGCCGTGTATAAGATCCTTTTAGAAGCCGGCCTTCCCCCTAACATTATACAGTTTGTGCCTGCCGATGGCCCCGTGTTTGGCGACGCAGTCACCAGTTCGGAGCACCTGAGCGGAATTAACTTCACCGGGAGTGTGCCGTAAGTACTGGAGCCGCCCCCGGATATTTCCTGTGCTGTGCGATTTCACTTACATTGCACTGAAGTTTGCAGCGTGCAGATGATATCATCCAGTGCTGCTGATTATTACTAGAAACAGTCAGCAAGCTTATGGACTGACATTCCCCGACCTAACCTCACAGCTGAGCTCCTATCATGCAGCCGGGTTTGTTCGTTTTTTCCGGTCTTAGATGACTGTGGAAAGAGGACACTTCCGAGAATGCGAAGCACCAGAGCAAACTGTGTGCAGACACTGAACAAGCAGGAGATGTCTGAACAACATTCGTCAACATCTTAGGCTAGTTTCACACTTGCGGCAGGACGGATCCGACATGCTGTTCACCATGTCGGATCCGTCCTGCGGCTATTTCGCCGTGCCCGCGGACCGCCGCTCCGTCCCCATTGACTATAATGGGGACGGGGGCGGAGCTCCGGCGCAGCACGGCGGTGCACGGAGAAAGCCGCCGGACTAAAAAGCCTGACATGCAGTAATTTTAGTCCGGCGGCCTTTCTCCGTGCACCGCCGTGCTGCGCCGGAGCTCCGCCCCCGTCCCCATTATAGTCAATGGGGACGGAGCGGCGGTCCGCGGGCACGGCGAAATAGCCGCAGGACGGATCCGACATGGTGAACAGCCTGTCGGATCCGTCCTGCCGCAAGTGTGAAAGTACCCTTATAATGAATACTAAAAGGAGATTAAAACTTCAAAGCACGTGTTTTTTTTTTCGCCTTCATTTCAAGCATTTTAAACTTTTTGCACATTTTATTCTTATACTCAGAACCTTCAGGCGCCTCTGGAAACAAGTCTCCGAGAACCTGGAGCGTTATCGGACATTCCCGCGCTTAGCAGGAGGTGAGATACCGTTAACCAGACACACGTCCATGATATGTGACAATATATACGTCTCAAGACTCTAACCCTATGTTATATGGAAAGTCACTCCCATAATGTTAAAAGGGTATCTTCATCCATAGGCTGCAAACCTAAAGAATACCTTTTACTTCTCACAGCAGAGGGCTTGTTACAGTTGTGTCCAGTCTAGACAACCGTCCGTGAGCTGAACAGCCTGAACTCCCGGCAGATACACTGTCAGGACAGCAGAGATGCATTACACTTGTACACCAGCTAAAGCTTAGCTCCATGTAAAATCCAAAATTTGAGGGGCGATTCCAAGTAAGCCCATTCCTCCCCTTCCCCAATGTCAGACTCACAGGCTTAGATTGCCTATGCCAGGGATGGGCAAACTGCGTCTCTCCAGCTGTTGTAAAACTACAACTCCCAGTATGCCAAGTCTGCCTACAGCTATCAGCCTACAGCAGGGCATGATGGGATTTGTAGTTTTACAACAGCTGGAGAGCCGCAGTTTGCCCATCCCTGGCCTATGCCAAGGAGCAGCTGGTGGTTTTCTTTCCCTGGTTTCTATGCTATTTTTGATTTTCTTGACCCACGTAGATCCACAGTTTTTTCAGTCCTCCTTGTGATAGGTAGGGATCATTAAATGGTTTTCTAAGACCCCAAAAATGAGCTGGAGACCGGGAATAAAAAATGAAGCAATATTCACCTGCGCTGTTGCTCCAGTCGTCTTTCTTTCCATGCGACCACTGGAGCCAATCCATGGCCTCAGGTGTCAGGCAGTGTAGTCAGGTATGTCATTGCTGCAGCACTGGAATCAAAGCACACCAGGACAGCCGGTGGCGCTAAAATGGCCAGGGTTTTGGCCAAAATAAATAAATAAAAATATATATATTTTTATATATATATATATATATATATATATAGTAAACAGCAGCACTCTGGGTCCCCAGGTTCAAATCCTCAATAAATCCTGGACATGAATCCTCAAAATGTAAACAAAAAATGCAAAAAGGCAGCACTCCGATGTAAAGTGGATCTCCTTTATTTACCTTTGCTATATAATAAAGGAAATCCACTTTTTCAACTTTATATCGGAGTGCTGCCTTTTTGCATTTTTTTGTGTGTATGTATATGTGTGTGTATGTATGTGTGTGTGTATATATATATATATATATATATATATTATAACATTCCTGGCCATCAGCTTATTTTTGGGGGTCTCGGAAAACCCTTTCAGGCTACTTTCACATTTGCGTTCGGGGCTCCGCTTGTGAGTTCCGTTTAAAAGCTCTCACAAGCGGCCCAGAACGGATCCGTACAGCCCCAATGCATTCTGAGTGGATGCGGATCCGCTCAGAATGCATCAGTCTGGCAGCGTTTGTGCTCCGCTCTGCTCAGCAAATGTCAAATTCAAACGGATCCGCCACCATTAACTTATATTGTAAGTCTGGACAGATCCGTTTGAATTTGACACAATATGGCTCAATTTTCAAACGGATCCGTCCCCCATTGACTTTCAATGTAAAGTCTGGGAGGATCCGTCTGCGGCTACTTTCACACTTAGAATTTTTTTTACAATATAATGCAGACGGATCTGTTCTTAACGGATCCATCGTCTGCATTATATGAGCGGATCCGTCTCAGACGGATCCGCTCTGAACGCAAATGTGAAAGTAGCCTAAAGCAGTTGTATGTGAAGACACTACAGCTCCCCATATCTCATCAAATCCTTGTGCCTTTAACAGTGAGGAGGATTATTCATATTATAGGGGTATACCAGGAACTAAATACTGATGGCCTATCCTGAGGATAGCTCATCAGTATCTTGTTGTAGGGTCCGACTTCCAGCACCCCCACCTATCTTTAGAACGGAGTGAAGGCCGCAGCCGCCCTCCATTCATTCCTATGGGGCTGAAATTAATGGGAAGTGCACCGTGCAAGCGCAGCCACCGCTCCCATTCACTTCTATGGGACTGACAGAAATAGCCAAGCCAGTGCTCGGCTATTTTCGGCGCTCCCATAGGAATGAATGGAGGGTGGCCACGAATGTGTGGTGCGGCCCTCCTTCACTTTGCGGGCTCAGTACTAAAGATCGGTGCCGGTCCCAGAGGTGGGAGCCACACCTATCAGACATTGGGGGCATATCGCTAGGATATGCCCCCCCAATGTATGAGATGATACAACCCCTTTAACTACAGGCAGGCATTAAAAGCGGCATGTATTTCATACGCAGAATGCGGAGGAAAAAACTTCCATTTCGTACACAAGTCTGCTGATGTCGAAAGCGCGGTGAATGGCGTGATCCGCTCGGCCTTCGAGTACAGCGGTCAGAAGTGCTCGGCCTGTTCCCGTCTCTACGTCCCCGACTCTCTGTGGCCCCAGATCAAAGCTCGACTGCTGGAGGAACACGGCAAGATCAAAGTGGGAAATGTGAGTGCGGATTTCCACCTCCTCGTAAGGTTTTTTTTTTTTTCTCTTCGGAGCTCAGCGGGTGTCTGATGGGATTAGAGGCTGCGTTAGGCCACAGCTAATACCTGCTGAACCATCCGCCTTCTCTTATCCTGTCAGGGAGGAAGAGAAAATGAAGAGTTAGGGAATGCGGCAGGAATTTATTGTAAGTAGCCGTTAACCCGATACGTTAATTGAATAGAAATGTCCGTTCCTTGTCAGGTGGGAAGTGTAATTTTAGAAGCTGGAGGTGGGGGGAGGATTTAGTCCATGTTCTCGCTCTGCTTTTTGATCCGTGACAAGCCGTTAGGAGCTTTGGGTAACAAATTAATGAAGTGTTGGATCCTGATATTCTCTGCTTTAATTCCCAGCCTGCAGACGACTTCAGCACCTTCATGTCCGCCGTTATTGATGAAAAGGCAAGTACCGGAATCCTGCTTTTCTTTACAGGAGTGTATATCACATGGCATTAGCGGGGTAGGACACAGTGATCCGGAATAAAACCATAAGGGGGTATTCCGTGTGCATAAGGACACCCATCTATGTGCCAGATTTAAGTGGGGTCCTTCCTACACAATACTAGCCTAAAGTAAGTCAACCAAGCTGTGGAATAAATGCCTAATGTGTCAATCAGTATGCCCGTATCCATCCGCCTGCGCCACCGCAATATATTTTGAAGGTTCTGCCTGGTCTACTTTCTAGGCGGTAATATTATTATGCATGTGCCTTTATACCCGTCAGCACTCCAGACATGTCTATTTTGGTCCCTCATGTGTCATGCCCCACTCTGTTATTCCTCCTGGAAATTTATGACTTAGAGTCACTGTACTTTCACACAATTTCATTTAATAGCGTGTGGCGTAACTAGCAAATTTCTAAACAATTTCATAAAAAAATAAAAATCTGCCTGCATCCATCTGAAAAAAATAAAATAAAAGCTGTCAAGTCATGGCCTCCAGGGGTCTCGCTTCCTAATGGGCAGTCCACCGCGTGTCGTCAGACAAGATCTGTTCCTAGTAAGAGTCACAGGAAATGGGAGCGAGTCAGAACTAGCGGAGCCTGATAAATGAACTGCTTCTACACAGCTTCTGAAGATTACAGGAGCCTGCTGTGTGTGCAAGGCCAAGTTCACACATCAGTTATTGAGAGCCAAAACCAGGTGCGGGTCAAAAACACAGAACAGGTGCAGATCTTTCCATTGTACCTTATCTCTGTGGAGGCTTCACTACTGGTTTTGGTTCATAATAACTGATGGAAATAACTGAAGTGTGAACTGAGCCTAAGTGTGATCTCCCCCTCCTTATCTATTCTGTGAGCTGCGGAGCTGAAAACAAACAGTGGGAAGGAAGGGAAATTGTGTCGCAACAGTACAGTGCTGGCAGATTTCACAGAAGGGATATGCCCCCTGCTTCTGAGTGAAATGCATCTAGCTGTGCAGCGGAAACAGGGAATACTATGGCTTAAAAAGACATTAGGGAAGTTTCAAAAATACCTGTTTCTTCACAGTTATGATTGTACAAAGAAGCATAGTCATTATGCAAAGTTTTTTTTTAAAACTCAGGTACGCTTTAATTAACAATTGTGTGTTACTAGTTGGAGGAAAATCCCTCCATAGTGGACACTGTCCAATCAGTGCTGCTGGTGTCAGACTATGTAGGGACACACCCTTTTAACGAGGGGAATGTTAACACCCAGTTGTCAATTTCATTAGTAAATTTTCAGTAGAAATAACAGAGGAATGGCACAGAGATGTACGGTAAGTAGAGATGCTTCATAATTATTACTATGAGGAATCCTATATTCTAATTACTTTATGGGGACAGTAACGACCTATGGATACAGATATGATACAAGTGTAGCAGCGGAGGACTGCTTGTCACTTCTGAGGCTGGTGTGACCATTGTCTCCTTCCTTTAGTCATTCAGACGGATCCAGGGCTGGATAAAACACGCTCAGGGATCTCCCAATCTTACCATCTTGGCAGGAGGAAAATGCGACGACAGCGTTGGTTATTTTGTGGAGCCCACAATTATCGAGAGCAAAGATCCCAAAGAGAAAATAATGTCAGAGGTAACATGGTAACATCCTAATCGCATACTGTCGGACCCCCACAGATCCGACATTGATGACCTATCCTAGGATAAGCCATCAATATTGTATACCTGGGAAAACCCCATTAAACCCTGATCATATACGGGGCGCAGGATCGCCCTGAAGTCGGCACAGAAGACGTTCCTGCATTTCACTCACCCTCTCTCCTATCTTTATTTTTCCTGCAGGAAATCTTTGGACCCGTGCTAACTGTTTATGTCTATGCAGAGAATAAGTACAAAGAGGTTCTGCAGCTGATAGACTCCACTTCCCCATATGGCCTCACGGGGGCGGTGTTTGCACAGGATAAGTGAGTACTTGCTGTGTGGTGAGTCTTGTATTACAGCAGATCCCTGGAGAAGGCAGAGTGTATGGCAGGTGTGTAAAGCTGTCATACCACTGTTAGGAAACCATCATCAGGAAGGAGCCATTTGAAGTAGGGCTTTTTTTATTTTATTTTTTTCAAGTTGCCTTCATGGTGTATGCACACGATGCATATGCAGACTTTTTTGTGACTGTCGTATTCATCTGAATATGGATTACACAGACAAATGTGCTTCCTGCAAAGTAAACCCCTCCCTGCCATACAAATGAATGGAACAGATTTTCAGCTGCGTGTGAATATCCCCTAATAGAGCCATGGGTGCAGTTTCATGCCCTGTGGAGCGGCGATCAGAGGCCCTGTGCCAGTAGCTAAATGATCATCATGTAATGGCGTAGTCGGCCTTCTTGGTTGGTTGCCATTGTCTAGAGCAGGGGTGCAAAACCTTTTCTGTTCCAAGGGCCACAATAAAATCTAAAGGGAATGTGACCTATTGTTTAAATCACATTTTTATTCTAAACAGATTTAAAAAAAAGTTATTTTAAATTTTCCATGTCAATATCTATATTTAAACAAAAACCGTAAAATCTTGCATTTTTCACACTGGCCAAATAGGCGCCACTTTACTTGCAGTTATCTGCTTGTCATCACAGGCAGGATTAGAATGACAGATAACACTATATATTACCATCTGAGACATTTATGGCACATGTATAAGCCATAAATGGCTGACCGGTGCAGAACTCCCATTTATTGGGAGAATGGGGGTCTCCTACACCCCCAATCAGCACTCCAGAGACGAGACCATGCTCATGGCTTTTTCCATTATAGATTAGGGGTAGCCGCTCAGCATTTCTAATTCCCATAAACTATAGGGGAGAAAGCCATGTGCACAGGCCAGTCCTGACTCGTACTCTGTTCTGGAGTGCCAAACGGGTCCAGACACCCATTCTCCAGAGATGGCGGCACAATGCACCATTAGTACTTGCCCTGCATGGAGACTCCATGTGATCCGCCACACACAAGCAAGCATTCCTGTCTCCTGGTAGTTGGGGCCACACAGAATGGCATTGAGGGGCTGCCGAGGTTTTATGGGACTTGTTGCCTCCTGGAGCAGCGACTCATCTGTGCTACTGTCTGACTCGGGAGGAGGATGATGCCACATATCTTACTCCGGTTATTTATCAGGATACTTTATGGACTCTCATGTCTGATAAAGACCAGATAATCAGACCCTGGCACCCAGCACCCTGTAGATTTATCGTCTCCTGATTTGTGTGCCGTAAATGACTTTATTACCGGAAGTGCACACGAGTCGGGTTAATGATAAACTCCCTTCCAAAGTACATTAAAAGAGTCGCATATCTTGGAGCTGCTCAATTTAAGAGTGATTGTCTCACCTGACCTGCAGACAATAGTCGAGCAGGTCTTCCGGAGAGACGCTGGACACACACATTAGATCTGCCCTATGCACATCTACTCTGCCTGGCCGAGCATGCATGTGTCCTGAAGGCTGGAAGGCATGGAAGCAGCTACCAGACACCTTCCTGAGAACAAAACAACCGGACAGTCCCTCCAACATCCGCCACTTGGAAGGCCCCATACATTAGATGGTTGGCCAGGGCATCACTATCAGATTGGCGGCGGTCCGACACCCTTCACCCCCCTCTGATCAGCTGCTCTGCAGCCTGTACTGTGGACGGAGCTGTCAGTGCAGTGCTGCTCCCATTTACTTCTCTCTATCCATCTCTGTCCACTACTACACAATGGACGGATTTGTGTAGTTTCTGCAATGGAGTTGCAGCTGATCGGTGGGGGTGCGGGGTGTCGGACCCCCGCCGATAGGATAGTGATGGCCGATTCTGGGGGCAGGCCGCAACAATATTAAAATCACCATCAGACCTAATAGTTCTCACAGCTGAAGGTTTGTCATATTGTATCTAATCTGGATACAGTTAGAACCCAGGCTGATACATTGTAGCAAACTATCAGAATAGCAGGAGGTTTCTGCTGCTGACATCACTACAGGACTGGGCCAAGCGGATGTGACAGGACTGATGTAATCGCACTGCGGTTTTTGGTTTGTGTAATGACATTTTACCAGGATTCACAAGCTTTCATTTTGCCATTTGTTCTCAGGAACGTTGTGCAGGAGGTGACTGCAGCCCTGAGGAACGCTGCTGGAAACTTTTACATCAATGATAAGTCCACGGGGGCAGTGGTGGCGCAGCAGCCCTTTGGAGGATCCCGTGCGTCAGGTGAGTTAAAGAATTATGATTTTTTTTAGATCGAGAAGGAGATGCCGCTCAGGACGCAGCCACAGATCAGACACTGAGGTAGAGGAGCCACAGACGGTTTAAAGCAGAAATCTCCCAGCATTCACTGCTTGTTCAGGGTCTGCACCATGCTTACTCTTACTATACTGTCTGGGGATGACTGTGGATTATGATACAGCATGAGCACGAGATAAGTATTGTATGTACACAGTGACTCCACCAGCAGAATAGTGAGTGCAGCTCTGGAGTATAATACAGGATGTAACTCAGGATCAGTACAGGATAAGTAATGTAATGTATGTACACAGTGACTCCACCAGCAGAATGTCACGGCTGAGGATGGGGGAAACCCTCAGCCGTGAGATTCCAGGTGGTGTAGTGGCTACTCGGCCATGAGAACAGGATAGGGAGCAGGTCACCTCCTCACGCATCCCTACCCTGACCCTAACTCCTAACCTGCATGGGCCGACCTTTAAGGTAGGAGGACCCATGCGCAGGAACCTCGGAGCCCTATCTTACCCTCCGCAGATCGCTGCGCTAGGAGCTGGGTAAGACAACCACAACCGCGGGCAACTGCATGCGGCTCCCAAGGAGTCACGACCATAACCGTGGCCGTGACACTCCCACCCCTCAAAGCCCCCCCCACCAAAAAAAACACGTGAGGGACTCCAACACAAGGGGATGGGAGAAGGGGACGTCCACTCTCAGACAGGGTTCCAAAAAAAGTCGCTGTCAGCTGCATCCTCTCCCAGCTCACACTAGCCAGTCCGACGAGGACTGCAGCCCGCACCAGCGATACAGAAGAAAGAACCACTGAGAGATGGACGAGGGGACTCTCCACTCACGTCCCCACTCCAGTCGCTGCCAGCAGACACTCCTAACCAGCACGCAGACGGACCAGTTACGGAGTGCTGCCAGCAGACGACCAGAGATGGGAACATGGAGAGGGGACGTGAGTGGAGAGTCCCCTCGTCCATCTCTCAGTGGTTCTTTCTTCTGTATCGCTGGTGCGGGCTGCAGTCCTCGTCGGACTGGCTAGTGTGAGCCGGGAGAGGATGCAGCTGACAGCGACTTTTTTTGGAACCCTGTCTGAGAGTGGACGTCCCCTTCTCCCATCCCCTTGTGTTGGAGTCCCTCACGTGTTTTTTTTGGTGGGGGGGGGGCTTTGAGGGGTGGGAGTGCCACGGTTATGGTCGTGACTCCTTGGGAGCCGCATGCAGTTGCCCGCGGTTGTGGTTGTCTTACCCAGCTCCTAGCGCAGGGATCTGCGGAGGGTAAGATAGGGCTCCGAGGTTCCTGCGCATGGGTCCTCCTACCTTAAAGGTCGGCCCATGCAGGTTAGGAGTTAGGGTCAGGGTAGGGATGCGTGAGGAGGTGACCTGCTCCCTATCCTGTTCTCATGGCCGAGTAGCCACTACACCACCTGGCATCTCACGGCTGAGGGTTTCCCCCATCCTCAGCCGTGACAGTAAAATGCAGCGGACAACTGTATGCGGCTCCCAAGGAGTCACGGCCACGGTTATGGTCGTGACTCCTTGGGACCCTTCACCGTTGCCTCGCTTGGCGTCCCCCTGATTTCTTGCACGGTGGTGTTACTGTCACGGCTGAGGATGGGGGAAACCCTCAGCCGTGAGATGCCAGGTGGTGTAGTGGCTACTCGGCCATGAGAACAGGATAGGGAGCAGGTCACCTCCTCACGCATCCCTACCCTGACCCTAACTCCTAACCTGCATGGGCCGACCTTTAAGGTAGGAGGACCCATGCGCAGGAACCTCAGAGCCCTATCTTACCCTCCGCAGATCCCTGCGCTAGGAGCTGGGTAAGACAACCACAACCGCGGGCAACTGCATGCGGCTCCCAAGGAGTCACGACCATAACCGTGGCCGTGACACAGAAAAGTGAGTGCAGCTCTGGAGTATAATACAGGATGTAACTCAGGATCAGTACAGGATAAGTAATGTGATGTATGTACACAGTGACTGCAGCAGCAGAACAGTGAGTGCAGCTCTGGAGTATAATACAGGATGTAACTCAGGATCAGTACAGGATAAGTAATGTAACATATGTATACAGTGACTCCAGCAGCAGAATAGTGAGTGCAGCTCTGGAGTATAATACAGGATGTAACTCAGGATCAGTACAGGATAAGTAATGTAATGTATGTACACAGTGACTGCACCAGCAGAATAGTGAGTGCAGCTCTGGAGTATAATACAGGACGTAACTCAGGATCAGTACAGGATAAGTAATGTGATGTATGTACACAGTGACTGCAGCAGCAGAACAGTGAGTGCAGCTCTGGAGTATAATACAGGATGTAACTCAGGATCAGTACAGGATAAGTAATGTAATGTATGTACACAGTGACTGCACCAGCAGAATAGTGAGTGCAGCTCTGGAGTATAATACAGGATGTAACTCAGGATCAGTACAGGATAAGTAATGTAATGTATGTACACAGTGACTGCACCAGCAGAACAGTGAGTGCAGCTCTGGAGTATAATACAGGATGTAACTCAAGATCAGTACAGAATAAGCAATGTAACATATGTATACAGTGACTCCAGCAGCAGAATGAGGAGTGCAGCTCTAGCGTAAAATACAGGATCACTAAAAGATCAGCAATGTAGTCTATTTTAGATTTAGGTTGTATTTGTATATGAAATTTAACACAAATTGTAAATATTAGCATCTTCTATATTCCGTATTTCTCTATATTGTATGGACAATATAATAATTCAACCTTTTCAACAGGAACAAATGACAAGCCTGGGGGTCCGCACTACATTCTGCGCTGGACGTCACCACAGGTCATCAAGGAAACCCATGTTCCATTAAATGAGTGGCAGTACCCCTACATGCAATGAGACTGGCGACCGTACATGCGGTGTGCTTAGCAGGCATGGTTTTTCCTCTCCTGTTGATCCTGGAGACTACTGAACAGTATTTTAACTGGAAATTTTTATTTTTTAAAAAGTTTAGCAAATTATTTTAACTAAAATCTACTTTTATCTGAAACGCCTACACCTTTCCCTGCTGCGGTGGAAACTCTTTTGTTCTTGGATGTGGACACCTTGAAATCAGAGAAAAGTCACAGTGGAAATCCCAATTGAGACAATCTAATTAAGCGTCCGGAGGAACCTGCGGGTCTAGTAAATCTGGGCAGGTTATCTATGGGCGAGAGCGCTATAATACCGTGGGTATTTATTTCACTGGCGCTGGAGGCGCTGAGTTGTGAATGTTACAGGGATTCCCTTTGTTACATAATTGGATCTAATGTTACTTTTCCGCCAGACTAGATTGTAATGATCTGTCTGCAAGCGATGAGATTACCAGGATTTGTGTGGCTTACGGTGGTTTTTCGTATAATCTTAGAGGGTAGTCGTCTACTCTTATGTCAGCGGAGTCTGGTGATGCTCCTGCAGATGGCCGTCCTGCCTTTTTGTTCTCAGGTCAGTCTCTAGTTCTCCTGACGGTTCTTACACGGTGGTATCATGGTATAATGTGAATATTGTCAAATGTATTAAAAAACACAACAGAATTAGTTCCAGCAAAGAGTCCATTAGTCTGGCACTGGATGGTTTGGAGTTCCCAATATATAATCCCATTATGGACTAACAAGGGGTTCCTTCATGTGGGAGCATCAACTTCATGGGCTCCAAAGCACAAGCACTCATGTCAGATTGTATACAGGACCGTGTCCATGGCACGCATGTACATGGCATGTCATATGCATGCTCCATTGCTCATAGGAGTCATTGGGGGGGATTTATTAAACAGTCTTCACCAGTTTGTGGTGTTAAAAAGTCGTAAGTTGTGGCACATCACAGTAATTTGCAGGGTATTTTTTTCCTCTCCACTTTTCAATGGTGGCCAGGTCTTAATACATTTGATGTATTTTACTCCAATGATGTATAGATTAAAATATGAAGCCCTAGTCTTAATCTCCCCTATTGTCAGCACGTTCCTGCACCCTTCACATGTCTTCGTTTTAGCTTTGTAGTCCCTGGTTATGAGGACCACATGATCGTGAATGTCCCATCAACCTGTCCCCAAAGTATATAGAGAACTATCGGCATCTTTCTGCCCTCGTTTTAGTTTTTAAAATATTTTTTTTAATCCATTAACCTACGAAGTGGTACCCGTACTTCCTGAGAGTTACTGGAAAATATGGAGTGGGCTCACAAGCTGAGCTTGCTCCATACGCAGCGGGTGATGGCTGTATAATACAGCCAGTAAGGACCCCTCAGATGCCGCTGTCACTAGTGATTATGGCATCTGTGGGGTTAAACAGACGGAGGGGGCTCCCTCTGCCTTTCGATTTGAACCCCTGGGGCGAAATCACTGGGTTCTGATTGGTTGCTCTGAAAGCCAGGGGCCTTGTGATGGATAGACAGTGAAAATCCCATAGACTGCAATAAGATTCTACTGCAGTCTATAAGACAAGTGATCAGAAGATCGCATGTTCAAGTCCCCTAAAAGACTAAAAATTACAGTAAAAAAAAAACAATATAAAAAACTAAATTAGAATAGGTATCGCCTTGTCCAACAATGTCTTAACTATTAAAAGATAACAAATATTTACCTGCGCAGTGAATGGTGTAACAGGAGGAAAAAAATGTTGCCCTCTCCCCAAACAAAAATGGAATAGTAAGTGTTAAAAAATTGTACCAATAAAAACTATAGCTCACCCCACTAAAATGAGCCCTCACGCAGCATTGCAGATGGAAAAATCAAAAAGTTATGACACAATGTCAGAATTTGGCGATGCAGAGAAATGTTTTTTTTCTTAAATAGTAAAACATAATACAAACTAAATAAGTTTGGTATCGCTGTAATCGTACTGACCAGAGAATAAGATCGTCGTGTCATTTTTCGGCTATGGTAAACTTAAATGATGCCACTAAAAATAAAAACTATTACTGCAAAAAATAAAATAAAAATGAAAATGTTTGGGCCTTGGAAGGTGGAGACGAAAAATGAAAACGCAAAATATCGACTCTGTTCTTAAAGTTACTCTAATTGTACAGCTTGTCCTGACGCAGAAGCGAATCCGTCTATACAATGGAGAGCGGCGAGGAAAACCTGCTGTGACGAATAAAGGCATTGTAGTAATTATTGATGAATTATTTATTCCATTCCCCACGTATTGACCTGTGAAATAGAAGATTCTCTTCTCTGCACCATATACACAAGCATCAGCCTATGTAATAGTTACCGTTCCCTGTCTGTTTGACTAGATATGTCCAAAAACACCCCACGGACTCAGAATTCAGTTAAAATGTACAGCAATGTTTTATTAACCATTTATGTAACCACTGGATGTGTTACTGAAACTTCACTGTACATTGTAACTGAACTCTGAGTGCCGTGGTGTGTCTGGACATCGCCCGACCATTGAGTACCAGAGCGACATTGATACGTCAGAGTCCCAACCATTTTCTTCTCTTGTATAGATATATAGCTATAGATATTACCTAACTATACTCAATTATGTTACAGTATCAGCAGTGTTATTTTACGTCATTTGTTTGCAGCCACACCCACAGCTGCTTTAAAGGGCTTCTGTCACCCCACTAAAGTCATATTTTTTTTTGGGCTAGTTAAATTCCTTTATACTGCGATATATGAAAATATAATGGTGTTACTTACTTTCCTTCAGCAGTTTCTTATAAAAACGAACTTTTATAATATGTAAATCAGGTCTCTACCAGCAAGCGTCTGCTTGCTGGTAGCCGCCGCTAAAAACCGCCCCCCCTCGTCGTGTTGATTGACAGGGCCAGCCGCGATCTCCTCCTCCGGCCGGCCCTGTCAGCATTTCAAAAATCGCGCGCCTGTGTTCATTCGGCGCAGGCGCTCTGAGATGAGGAGGCTCGTCTCCTCAGAACTCCCTCAGTGCGCCTGCGCCGATGACGTCTTCTCTTTCGGTGATGTCATCGGCGCAGGCGCACTGAGGGAGTTCTGAGGAGGCGAGCCTCCTCATCTCAGAGCGCCTGCGCCGAATGAACACAGGCGCGCGATTTTTGAAATGCTGACAGGGCCGGCCGGAGGAGGAGATCGCGGCTGGCCCTGTCAATCAACACGACGAGGGGGCGTTTTTTGCGGCGGCTACCAGCAAGTAGACGCCCTACTTGCTGGTAGAGACCTGATTTACATATTATAAAAGTTCGTTTTTATAAGAAACTGCTGAAGGAAAGACTTTTTTCGTATTTGGTGCCTCACAACCTGGAATTAACATGGATTGTTTTGAGGATTTGCATCATGTAATTTACAGAACATGCCGACAACTTTGAAGATCTTGTTTGTTTTTTTTATTGTGAAGCAAACAAATAGGACAAAAGTTAATGTGCAGAACTATTCACCCCCCTAAAGTCAGTACTTTGTAGAGCCACCTTTTGCGGCAATCACAGCTTCAAGTCGCTTTGGATAAGTCTCTATGAGCTTGCCACATCTTACCACTGGGATTTTTGCCCATTCCTCCTTGCAGAACTGCTCCAGCTCCTTCAAGTTGGATGGTTTGCGCTTGTGAACAGCAATCTTTAAGGCTAGTTTCACACGGGCGTTGCGGGCAAAGGTGCGGGTGCGTTGCGGGAACATGCATGATTTTTACGCGCGAGTGCAAAACATTGTAATGCGTTTTGCACGCGTGTGAGAAAAATCGCCATGTTTGGTACCCAAACCCGAACTTCTTCACAGAAGTTCAGGCTTGGGATCGGTGTTCTGTAGATTGTATTATTTTCCCTTATAACATGGTTAGAAGGGAAAATAATAGCATTCTGAATACAGAATGCATAGTACAATAGCGCTGGAGGGGTTAAAAAATAATTTAACTCGCCTTAATCCACTTGATCGCGCAGCCGGCATCTCTTCTGGCTTCTTTCTTTGCTGTGTGGAGGAAAACGACCTGTGGTGACGTCACTCCGGTCATCACATGGTCTGTCACATGATCTTATACCATGGTGATGGATCATGTGATGACCGGAGTGATGTCACCACAGGTCCTTTTCCTCCACACAGCAAAGAAAGAAGCCAGAAGAGATGCCGGCTTCGCGATCAAGTGGATTAAGGTGAGTTAAATTTTTATTTTTATCCCCTCCAGCGCTATTTGACTATGCCTTCTGTATTCAGAATGCTATTATTTTCCCTTATAACCATGTTCTAACATCCCGATCGTCTCCTAGCAACCGTGCGTGAAAATCGCACCGCATCCGCACTTGCTTGCGGATGCTTGCGATTTGCACGCAGCCCCATTCACTTCTATGGGGCCTGCGTTGCGTGGATTATCGCACCGCAACGCACAATATAGAACATGCTGCAATTTTCACGCAACGTATAAGTGATGCGTGAAAATCGCTGCTCGTGTGCACAGCCCCATAGGAATGAATGGGTCCAGATTCAGTGCAGGTGCAATGCGTTCACATCTCGCATTGCACCCGCGCGGAATACTCGCCCCGTGTGAAAGGGACCTTAGTCTGACCACAGATTTTCTATTGGATTGAGATCTGGGCTGTGACTCGGCCATTCCAACACATTTCCATGTTTCCCCCTAAACCAGTCAAGTGTTGCTTTAGCCGTGTGTTTGGGGTCATTGTCCTGCTGGAAGGTGAACCTCCGTCCTGGCCTCAGATCACGCACAGAGTGGTACAGGTTCTGCTGAAGAATATCCCTGTATTTAGCACCATCCATCTTTCCCTCAACTCTGACCAGTTTCCCAGTCCCGTCCCCACAGCACGATGCTGCCATCACCAGGTCTCACTGTGGGGATGGTGTTCTTTGGGTGATGTGATGTGTTGGGTTTGCATAAGACATAGCGCTTTCTTTGATGGCCGAAAAGTTCAATTTTAGTCTCCTCAGACCAGAGCACCTTCCTCCATACATTTCGGGAGTCTCCCACATGCCTTTTCACAAACTCACAACATGCCTTATTGTTTTTTAGCTGAAAGTAATGGCTTTCTTCTGGCCACTCTGCCAGAAAGCCCAACTCTATGGAGCGTACGGCTTATTGTCGTCCTATGTACAGATACTCCAGTCTCTGCCGTGGAACTCTGCAGCTCCTCCAGGGTCACCTTAGGTCTCTGTGCTGCCTCTCTTATTAATGCCCTCCTTGCCCGGTCCGTGAGTTTTGGTGGGCGGCCGTCTCTTGGCAGGTTTGCTGTTGTGCCATGTTCTTTCCATTTGGTTATGATAGATTTGATGGTGCTCCTGGGGATCATCAAAGATTTGGATATTTTTTTATAACCTAACCCTGACTTGTACTTCTCAACAACATTGTCCCTTACTTGTTTGGAGAGTTCCTTGGTCTTCATGGCAGTGTTTGGTTAGTGATGCCTCTTGCTTAGGTGTTGCAGCCTCTGGGGCCTTTCAAAAAAGGTGTGTATATGTAATGACAGATCATGTGACACTTAGATTGCACACAGGTGACATCATGTCACTAATTATGTGACTTCTGAAGGTAATTGGTTGCACCAGAGCTTTTTATGGGCTTCCTAACAAAGGGGGTGAATACATACGCACATGCCAATTTTCTGTTTCTAAACAATAGTTTTATTTTATATATTTTTCTCATTTCACTTCACCGACTTAGACTATTGTGTTCTGATCCATCACATAGAATTCAGATTTACAAAATAATACTTTTGCAAGGCACCGTATGTGCAAAATAATAGCAGTGTGTTTAAAACAACTGAGATAAATCTCATTCCTCATAATAGCATTTATTTCCGTGTACACAAAGGCATTGGGAGTGCGGCACATGCAATTCCAAATAAAAACATGAACAAAATATAAATTTTTAAAATGAAAAAAAATATATATATATAAAGGAATGATGGACCTTTCAAAAAAGATAGTAGTGTTTGCATTTTCAGCTGAAATGTGTTTCCAGATTTAGCTTTTTTTATTAATCATTGGACTAATATTTGGTTGTATAACCTTTTTTCCCTGATAACTGCCTTACATCTGTGTGTGGCCTGGAGCCCGACAGCTGTGAGCAGATATTCCAGCCCGAGCTGACTGGACTACATTCTACACTTCTTCTGCATTCTTGGGTTTGGCATCAAAAACATCATTTGTTGATATCATTCCACAAATTCTCAATCAGATTGAGGTCTGGGGATTTGGCTGGCTACTTCATCAGTCTTGTTGGTCTGGAACCAGGATGGTGCCCACTTGCTGGTGTTTTCGGGGTCTTGTCCTGCTGAAACACCCACTTGAAGGGCATTTCTTCTTCAGTATAAGGCAACCTGACCTCTTCCAGTATTCTGGTATATTCTGATATAGTCCATGGTGCCTGGTATGGGATAAATGGGCTCGACTCCAGAGAAACATCCCCAAACCATTCTGCTTGCACCAGTGTTTATGGGTCGTCTGACAAACTGTGGTCTTTAGACCCAATAAGAACAATCTTGCTCTCATCGGTCCATAGAAGGTTGCGTCAGTTCTCTTTAGGTCAATGTGTTCTTTGGCAAACGGTAACGTCTCAGCAATGGTTCTTTACGAGGGTTTCTTGCAAATAGTTTGGCTTCGCGTCGGCGTCTTCTGATTGTTGCAGGACTCGCAGGTAACTGAAGATCTTGGATTCCCTGCAGCTGATGATCATTGGATGCTTCCTTGCCATTCTTGATATCCTATGATCTACACGGATGGTAGCCTTTCTTTTCTCACCACATGTTTTAGGTTTTGTTGGCCAGTTTAAAGTATTGAAGATCATTTTAGCTGAGCAATTATTTTCTGCACTTCTTTATATGTTTTCCCTCCCCAATCAACTTCTTGATCAAAGTTCTTACTACTTCGGTATTTTACTCACTGAGCAAAGTCTAAAACCAGCAGGTCCAACATCTGCTGCCCTTCTTCGTCAGATAAGGGCCATAACGGACACCTGTTTCTTCACAGAATGAATGACCCTCCTAACTGAACCCCACACTTTGATTAATTTCAACACCCCCCTTTCATTAAATGAGTCAATTACACCCAATTAGCATTGTGAATGTAATGACTGTTGGTTGCCCAGTACTCGGCTACGCCTAGTCATGAATTTTTTTCCATGTTGTATTATCTTTTCTGCCAAAAACAGTAATTAAACACATTAGTGATGTTAGACTGCTACTATTTTGCACATAACTGTATATACAGTATATATGTCAAATCAGCCCCTTTCCCCAATTTGAAAATAAAAAATACACAATAAAAAACATTGCATCCAAAATTATTAAACTATAACAGTATTTATCCCGTACAGTAAATGCTTTAGTTAAAGAAAAATAAAAAAAGATCTTACACACCCAAAAATGGCAGCAATAAACTCTACAAAAAAGAGCACACACAGCTCTGTAGGTGAAAATATAAAAAAGTTATAGTATCAGAATATGACGTTGCAAATTCATATTTTTTTTTTGAAGTATTAAAACTATAGAGATAGCATAAATCTATAGACATTTTGTATCGCTGTAATTGCACTGACTACAATAAAGATGTGTTTTCTGTTACCGCGCAGTGACTGCTGTGATACGAAGCCTGCAAAAACAATGGCAATTACATTTTTCCCCAATTCCACCCCATTAATAAGGTTTACCACCTGCCCAGTACATTGTACGGAATATTAAATGGTGCCATTGGTCGGGCGTACAACAATCCCTTGTACACTTGTGAATGGAAAAATAAAAATGTTATGGCTCTTAGGAGGCGTGGAGTGAAAAATGGTTGTGGTGGCAAGGGGTTAATTATTTTTTTTTCAGCCAGACACAACTTTCTATATATTTGTTATTTTAAAGAAGGCCTGTTGGCTCAGTAGCATCTTTTCTCTGTTATTCCCACTAAAAACTTATAAATAAATTGACAACTGAATTATACCGCTCCTTGTTGTTACATGGGGGTTAATCCCTACACAAACTAGTCCGGTCAGCACTGATCGGACAGTGTCGCAGTGTGTAGGGACACACCGTTATTTATACATTTCTAGTAGGAATAATCGAGAAACCACACAGATGCTCCAGAATTATTTTATTACAGGGAATACAATGGCTTACTATTACAGACAATATCAGAAGACAGGTCCTTTAAGTGAATGTATAACGACTCAAGAGCAATAGATTCCTGTGTGTACATACCCTAGACAGGAGATGCAGTCTCCAATCTGTTTTATGATCGGAAACACCCAAAATCATTACTTTTTAGAAGGAAGATGTACAGATTTTGAAACACTGTAAAGTATAGCTCAGCACACTTGCCAATTGCTTTATGACCAGTAGATGGCAGCGTTTACAATGTGATCTGTTGTAATTGATACGGGTGTAAAACAAAGAAAATAAAATGTATGGAAGGTCGTGATTGGAGGCGGAAGTCGCTGTTAATTATAATACTTATAATAAACCTGTGCCTTTTACATATTTGCTTCATATCTATATATTTGAGTCCTATTTGTGAACGTTACAGATTTCCCATAGAAACAAATAGATTGGCTGCACGCATGCCCAAATGGCCACTCCATTCATTTCAGAGGGAGGCTTCAGGTGGTATGGGGCCCCCGTTCTCGTGATCGGTGGGGGTCCCCTAACAACTGGAATACCCCTTTAAGTCTTCAGAATTGTGCATGCAGATCTAGATTATAATAGGAGATCAGCACAAAATAATTAATGTAATGCATGTACACAGTGACCCTGCCAGCAGAATAGTGAGTGCAGCTCTGGAGTATAATACAGGATACAACTCAGGATCAGTACAGGATAAGTAATGTAATGTATGTACACAGTGACTGCACCAGCAGAATAGTGAGTGCAGCTCTGGAGTATAATACAGGATGTAACTCAGGATCAGTACAGGATAAGTAATGTAATGTATGTACACAGTGACTGCACCAGCAGAATAGTGAGTGCAGCTCTGGAGTATAATACAGGATGTAACTCAGGATCAGTACAGGATAAGTGAAGTAATGTATGTACACAGTGACTCCACCAGCAGAATAGTGAGTGCAGCTCTGGAGTATAATACAGGATGTAACTCAGGATCAGTACAGGATAAGTAATGTATGTACACAGTGACTCCACCAGCAGAATAGTGAGTGCATCTCTGGAGTATAATACATGATATAACTCAGGATCAGTACAGGATAAGTAATGTAATGTATGTACACAGTGACTCCACCAGCAGAATAGTGAGTGCAGCTCTGGAGTATAATACATGATATAACTCAGGATCAGTACAGGATAAGTAATGTAATGTATGTACACAGTGACTCCACCAGCAGAATAGTGAGCACAGCTCTGGAGTATAATACAGGATGTAACTCAGGATCAGTACAGGATAAGTAATGTATTGTATGTACACAGTGACTCCGCCAGCAGAATAGTGAGTGCAGCTCTGCAGTATAATACAGTATGTAACTCACGATCAGTACAGGATAAGTAATGTATGTACACAGTGACTGCACCAGCAGAATAGTGAGTGCAGCTCTGGAGTATAATACAGGATGTAACTCAGGATCAGTACAGGATAAGTAATGTAATGTATGTACACAGTGACTCCGCCAGCAGAATAGTGAGTGCAGCTCTGGAGTATAATACAGGATATAACTCAGGATCAGTACAGGATAAGTAATGTAATGTATGTACACAGTGACTGCACCAGCAGAATAGTGAGTGCAGCTCTGGAGTATAATACAGGATGTAACTCAGGATCAGTACAAGATAAGTAATGTAATGTATGTACACAGTGACTGCACCAGCAGAATAGTGAGTGCAGCTCTGGAGTATTGGATTGGTATAGGATATGTAATACATTTACAAATGTATTCCTCTATTAATGCAGATGCATAGGTAACATGGTGTAAGGTGAATTTACACATTAAAGTTACAATAAAGTCAAGCAGGCTCATGTATGGCTTCTTGGTCACTACACTTTATATATTCCACGTAAGAATCTCTGCTTTATCCACTTATTATGGAGCCATTTGTAAAGAAGGGGTTACTTCACCCTGTAACTTGTCTCAGACACAGCTGGACAGCAACTGCTTGGGAGTGGGCACAGTGCCCGGGCCTCCTAGTGTGAGGACCACCATTACTAGCAAGCCCTCATTTCAGTGATAAGACTCTAATACGTGATTCCAGCCTCCTCGGGTTCATGGAAAGGTTACAATAAAAGCACAATATTTCCACAAATCTAATACGCGTTAATTAGCGTTTCTTGCCTTTCCATCAGATAAGGGCGATTTCTGCTACTTATACCCCAGGTGCCTGGCACCTGCTCCGCGTAGCCGGTCATATATACTGTTAATAGGCGCTTGCTAATAAACACCATTTATTGCAGAGGCCACACACAACGCTACAGATTCTTGAGAAATGCTGAAGCATTATCTGCAGTGCACGCCATCCATACAATCACGTCATGAAATAGGACAAGCAGCGGAATTACAGATTACATTGAGGATATCATATAAATGTGACGTGCAGACCCACCGCCCTGTCATACATAGGCCTATACTAAAGAACACATGCAGGTCTAAGGGTATATTCACATGCGGCAGATTTTATCTTGGCAGACCAAAAATCCACCCCATTCTTTTGAATGGTGCTGTTTTTTTTATAGAAGGTACATGGATTTCTAGATGACTGGGATAGTCGAAGGATTGTCCGCAACAAATCTGCCTTGCACCTACATCAATCAGCCATAACATGGAGTAGGTCCCACTCATGATAGCAAAAGCTCTGACCCATGGTAGAATGGCCGCCACAAGATCTCCGATGGTGTCCTGTGGAATCCGGCACGTCATCCGCAGATCCTGTAAGTCTTGTAAGTGGCTTGGTGTGGCCTCCATGGAACAAACTTGTTTTCCCAGCACAAATGAAGAATGGATTGAGATCTGGGGAGTTTGGAGATCTGGGGAGTTTGGAGACAAGGCATCACCTTGATCTCTTGGTCATGTTCCTCGTTCCTTGACAGTTTTTGAAGTGTGGCGGGGCATTACCCTGCTGAAAGAGGGCACTGCTGCCATGAAGGGGGGGGGGGGGGGGTACTTGTCTGTACAGTGTTTAGTTAGGGGGTACATGTCACATCTTCATGATGCCAGGACCCCAGATTTCAAGTAGGTCATTGTCCACAGCATCACACTGTCTCCGCCCGCTTGTCTTCTTCCCATTGTGGACTGGTGCCAGGGCCGGCCTTTGGGGTGTGCGGGCTGTGCGGCCGCACAGGGCGCCATAGCAACAGGGGTGCCGGGCGGCCGTCACAGCCCGCCGAACTCTAAGTGAAGTCTGTCTACTACAGTACTACTACTTACTAGTACTTTACTACTATTAATATATTTTGTCGCCGCGGCCCGCCGGCCATCTACAGCACATGAACATTACATGAATGAGTCAGTCACGGTCCGGACTAGAGACTGAGTGAGGAGGGGGCGGGGCCCGCGTCTGCTCTGCGCTCCGCTCTTCTGCCTGGACAGAGCAGAGCAGACCAGACTGGCTGCTGGAGTGTGACGCAGGCCGCAGCTGCCGCACAGGCAGAGAGAGAAGAAGGAGGCGGAGCGAGCGCCAGCCAGCAGCAGCAACCACAACAGAGAGTGAGACTCCCACAGTCCACAGACAGCACAGGTCAGCAGATGTATTTATAGTATTAGTTTTAAAACTTTTATGATTGCCAGGCCTCTAAGAAAAGGGGAGGGAGGGGGCTATTACCTAATATTTTATGGGAATTGGTAATTTAAATTACGTCTCCTGACTCCTTTGCTAGCAGGTGGAAATTTGCCAGACGTCCAGGTGAGCCCAGAGCGGACAGAGGTCAGAGAAGGGGACACCGCCCGGCTGTACTGTAGAGCACTAGGCAGCCCCACTCCAACAATCTCCTGGAGAAAGCAAGATGGTATCCTACCACCTCAGGTGAGAGGATGAGCCGTGCATGCGGTGCTGCAGACACTAGGGCTGCAACGATTAATCAATGTAATCGATAATAATCGATAACTGGATTCGCTGTCGACGAATCCAGTTATCGAATAATCGTCGATTCGGGCGCCGGGCGGGCGGTTTACTTTAAGTCGCTGCATCTTTATTTTACCTTACAATCGTGACGCTCCAGTAACAACTACAGGCAGAGAGGAGGGCGGCGTAACGTCACTTACTCACGTGACGCACCTGCTCCGCCTCCTTCATTCATAAAGTGGCCGGAGCAGGTGCGTCACGTGAGTAAGTGACGTTACGCCGCCCTCCTCTCTGCCTGTTCGTTGTTACTGGAGCGTCACGATTGTAAGGTAAAATAAAGATGCAGTAAGTGATTAGTCTGCTGTGAGCAGCGGGGCCGGCGCTGCTATGGAGAGGGGGATCGGTCTATGGCACTGCTATAGGGAGGGGGGAGGATCTGTCTATGGCACTGCTATGGGGAGGGGGGATATGTGCACTGCTATGGGGAGGGGGGATATGTGCACTGTTATGGGGAAAGGAATATGTGCACTGTTATGCCCATAACAGTGCACAGATCCCCCTCTCCATAACAGTGCACAGATCCCCCTCTCCATAACAGTGCACAGATCCCCCTCTCCATAACAGTGCCATAGACAGATCCCCCTCTCCATAGCAGCGCCACCACAGATCCCCCTCTCCATAACAGCGCCACCCACAGATCCCCCTCTCCATAACAGATCTTCCTAGGCCATTATTCAAATAATCGTTAGCTGCAGCCCTAGCAGATACATAGAGGTCCTTACTGTCACAGGTCGTGCATGCTCACCACTGCTCCCGATGGTTATTTTCCCTCTCACTTTCTATTCCTCCTGTCTCTCTCTCTCTCTCTCTCTCTCGGCCCATCCATCTGCTCAGGCCCTCTCCTCTCTTGGTTTCCTTGATTTTCGAAGCAGCAGCCTGGAAGCTATCCAGAGGCGGATTCAGGAGCTGCAGGTATCTGCTATAACCCGCAGAAGCCATTGACATAGATACTGCCCTGGCCAATGCCTCAGACCTTCCATAGAATGGTATAATGATGAGCGATCGGTCACTCCCTCCATCATAGGCTGCCCATGGTGACACATACTGTAGTGACCAGTGGCTCTAGCAGGAGATAGAACGGCCATGATGTAAAACTCCCCCTCACGTATTGTCTGACACTGCACAGACCTGTTTTCTTCTCCTCTACCTAACATCTCACCAAATCTACCTTTACCTGTCCCCTTCTACCACTACCCTATCTCCATTGTCAGCAGAATTGGTAAGGTGCTGCACTTTTTGGGGGACTTAACGGAATGGAAGGTTTTAAATGGAGCCGATATTGGAGAAATGGGTGTGGTTACTGAGGGGTGTGGTTACTGAGGGGCGTGGTTACTGAGGGGCGTGGTCACTGAGGGGCGCTGTAAAGCTTTCTCGCACAGGGCGCCTAAAGGCCTAAGGCCGGCCCTGACTGGTGCCACCCCTTCCCCAGGTAACCAGATGTCCACATGATGTAGACGTGATTCTTCTGACCAGGCCGGCTTCTTCCATTGTAGGCACTTTTGGCAGTGGACAGCAAGGACACACTGACCGCTCTGCGGCTACGTAGCACCATACATAGCACATTACGATGTCCCATGTCCCAACACGATTCTATCAATCTCCAGCAATCTGCACTAGAATAGTTCTTCTGTGAGATCGGACCAGACAGGCTAGCCTTCACTCCTCACACACATCAATCTTTCGTTGGATCACTTTTGATAGGTAGTCACTGCTGCATACCAGGAACACCCCACCAGATTGGCCATTTTGGAGATCCTCTGACCCAGTCACCTAGTCATCACAATGGCTCAGATCCTTACACTTGTCCGTTTTTCCTGCTTCCGACAAATCAACTTTAAGAACTGACTGCTCACTTTTACACATCTCTTATATATATAAAAATGAGTTTCTGTCTGTCTGTCTGTCTAGACGTTCTTTATGCGCGACCAAACGACTGGACCGATCTTCACCAAATTTGGCACACAGGTACATCAGGTGTCCGGGAAGGTTTTAGACCGGGTCTCCGCTCTCTAGGACTTACCGTTCCTGAGATATTCCCAAAAAATTACCCCCCCTCCCCCAAATACAAGCCTGCAATTCTTTCTCTTCAAAGCCCAACTGCCATAAACACAGTTTTACTCCAGGTTTCCATAACAACCCAGCCATATTTCTTTACTGATTTAAAGGGGCGGTCACAGTGAAAGTCACAGTTAAAGTGGCGGTCACCGTGAAAGTCACAGTTAAAGGGGCGGTCACAGTGAAAGTCACAGTTAAAGGGGCGGTCACAGTGAAAGTCACAGTTAAAGGGGCGGTTACAATGAAAGTCACAGTTAAAGGGGCGGTCACAGTTAAAGGGGCAGGCACAGTGAAAGTCACAGTTAAAGGGGCGGTCACAGTGAAAGTCACAGTTAAAGGGGCGTTCACAGTGAAAGCCACATTTAAATGGACGGTCACAGTGAAAGTCACAGTTAAACTGGGCAGTGAAAGTGACAGTTAAAGGGGCGGTCACAGTGAAAGTCACAGTTAAAGGGGCGGGCACTGTGAAAGTCACAGTTAAAGGGGCGGTCACAGTGAAAGTGACAGTTAAAGGGGCGGTCACTGTGAAAGTCACAGTTAAAGGGGCGGTCACAGTGAAAGTGACAGTTAAAGGGGCGGTCACAGTAAAAGTCACAGTTAAAAGGGCGGTCACAGTGAAAGTCACAGTTAAAAGGGTGGTCACAGTGAAAGTCACAGTTAAAGGGGCGGTCACAGTGAAAGTCACAGTTAAAGGGGCGGTCACAGTGAAAGTCACAGTTAAAGGGGCGGTCACAGTGAAAGTCACAGTTAAAGGGGCGGTCACTGTAAAAGTCACAGTTAAAGGGGCGGTCACCGTGAAAGTCACAGTTAAAGGGGTGGTTACAGTGAAAGTCACAGTTAAAGGGGCGGTTACAATGAAAGTCACAGTTAAAGGGGCGGTCACCGTGAAAGTCACAGTTAAAGGGGTGGTTACAGTGAAAGTCACAGTTAAAGGGGCAGTCACAATGAAAGTCACAGTTAAAGGGGCGGTCGCAGTTAAAGGGGCGGTCACAGTTAAAGGGGCGGGCACAGTGAAAGTCACAATTAAAGGGGCGGTCCCAGTGAAAGTCACAGTTAAAGGGGCGGTCACAGTGAAAGCCACAGTTAAATGGATGGTCACAATGAAAGTCACAGTTAAAGGGGCGGTCACTGTGAAAGTCACAGGTAAACTGGGCGGTGAAAGTGACAGTTAAAGGGGCGGTCACAGTGAAAGTCACAGTTAAAGGGACGGTCACTGTGAAAGTCACAGTTAAAGAAGCGGTCACAGTTAAAGCCACAGTAAAATGAACGGTCACAGTGAAAGTCAAAGTTAAAGGGGCGGCGAAAGTGAAGGTGACAGTTAAAGGGGCGGTCACTGTGAAAGTCACAGTTAAAGGGGCGGTCACAGTTAAAGGGGCGGTCACAGTGAAAGTCATAGTTAAAGGGGTGATCACTGTGAAAGTTACAGTTAAAGAGGCGGTCTCTGTGAAAGTCACAGTTAAAGGGGCGGTCACTGTAAAATTCACAATTAAAGGGGTGGTCACTTTGAAACTCCCAGTTAAAGGGGCGACCACTGTGAAAGTCACTGTTAAGGGGGCGGTCACTGTGAAAGTCACTGTTAAATGGCGGTCACTGTGACAGTCACTGTTAAACCGGTGGTCACTGTTAAAGGGGCGGTCTCTGTGAAAGTCACTGTTAAAGGGGCGGCCACTGTGAAAGTCACAGTTAAAGGGGCGGGCACTGTAGAGGTCTGGGGGAAACTGTTGATATTTTTTTTACGACACAAGGAAACATAAAATGAAATAGATGAAATATACCCGTGCGAAGCCGGGTCCTTCTGCTAGTAATATATATAACAGTGAGTTTCTATCTGTGTAGACGTCTGTCTGTCTCTCTGGACGTTCTTTATGCGCAACCAAACAACTGGACCGATCTTCACCAAATTTGGCACACAGGTACATCTGGTGTCTGGGAAGGTTTTAGATCGGGTCTCAGCTCTCTAGGACTTACCGTTCCTGAGATATTCCCAAGAAATGAACTGCAGGTCCTACTCCAGGTTGCCATAACAACTGATCACAGGTTTTAGCAGGTCCTTGAATATTCAGTCATATGACGTATGATGGCACAACTACACTGCTACATGCATGGGGGGCAGGGGCCACTATTAAACGGACGGGCGCTGTGGAGTTCACTGTTAAAGGGGCGGGCACTGTGGAGGTCATTGTTAAAGGGGTGGGTACTGTAAAGGTCACTGTTATGGGGGGAAACTGTTGATATCTTTTTACGACACACGGAAACATAAAATGAAATAGATGAAATATACCCGTGCAAAGCCGGGTCCTTCTGCTAGTACATAATATATCCTACCCGACAGAAGTCATTATCACCGGAAAATGTTATTCACCTGACTTGTCAGTGGTTTCAATGTTATGGCAGATCATGCACGTGCGAGCTGTGTGTGCTCCTCAATGTTTACCTGCGTGCCGGCCAGATTATAGTGGCATCCCATTCACGTGGCCCTGCACCACTGCTGCAAGGTGCAAGGGAGATGGCGTGCAGGTAAATGCTGAACAGGACACAGCACTCACACAAGCTGATCGGCGGGGGGTGTTAGGAGTCAGAACCCCGTTGATTTGATATTGATGAACTATCATTACAGTGCAAAACCCCTTTCTCCACTATGCTCTACACTGCATGTTCATTTTTTCACGTACAAGCTCAGCGGGAAAACAGTACATAAAAAGGATGACAATATAGGTAGGATAGATTATAAATGACAAATAACTAAAGTCCCAAGTGAGAAAAGGAGGGTGGGTGATGGGGAAGTGCCAGAATAAGCCTCCATAAAGGGAAGGGGGCTAAATTTTTACTTAAAGGGCCACCAAAACACAGACCAAAAAAAAAAAGTATTCAGGTTATAACAAGGGATAAAAGGGGATAACTATCAGATTGGTGGAGGTTCTACCTCTGAGCCCCCTAAAATGAACGGAAATGTGCGCCTCCTCTCCGTTTTTATAGAACATCCAGCTGGCACATGGTAATTCTCTTTTATTTCCACAGTATGGGTTGTCAGACTCTGACTAAACGAGAACGGTCCTATTCACTGACAGCAAACAGAGATGAGATCTTGAGGAATATGCAAAATATTTGTACTCTAGAAATTGCTAGAACGCTGCTGAGCCGCTGTACTAATCCCCCATTGATATGACATTGTAACCAGCCGGGAAATGTGAAGGAAACAGACTTTACAGGATATAAGAAGTGATATACGGAGGACGGGAGGGTAATGGACAGGGACAGGTGCGGACGCTTCATTTGTAGATTTCTGACCCGGGATCTGAAGTGGTCTTTCTGCTGTAACGTCATTTTCGGAGCACATTCTGAGCAGTTCATGTCATCGAGAGATTAGATGCTCAATTAAGCGTTGTCTCTCGTCACATTCTTGCAGAAGAGCATTTCTTTCATGAATTGTGTCCCTGGAGGCCGCACTGCTTTATATTCTGAGTGTGTGATATTACTCCAGCGCCAGCCTTCACGTATCCGGCCATTAATTAGAGACGATGCTCTTGTCATTGTAAATGTAATCTTGTGGAGTCAGTTCTCATTTCTGAGGGCCAAGACATGAGCTGGCTGCATGATATGTGAGCCGGAGCACGCCGGTGTGGAGCAGACACTAGAGGAGCCTCCCGGGGACCAGGATACTGGGAAATCGGATGTCTGCAAAACCAACACGGCTGTGACACCAACTCTAGCACACACATGTCACACTCGTGGCCCTCCAGCTGTTGCAAAGCTACAACTCCCCTCATGCTCAGACAGCCTGCAGCTATCAGGGCATGCTGGGAGTTGTAGTTTTGCAACAGCTGGAGGGCGCGGATGTAACATTACTGTATCTGGGACAGCTGTGTGTTGACCATTAGGGTATACTGTGGGGTATATCATTGTTTGTAGAAAAAGGGGGAAAAAAAAAAAGGGTATGCCAAACAGATGGAGATGCAAGGGATACCCTTTTAAATTTCATCGGCTGGTCGGAGCCTTAGGCTGAGTTTACACGGGCAAGTATTCCGCGCGGGTGCAATGCGGGGGGTGAACGCATTGCACCCGCACTGAATCTGGACCCATTAATTTCTATGGGGCTGTGCACATGAGCGGTGATTTTCACGCATCACTTATGCGTTGTGTGAAAATCGCAGCATGTTCTATACTGTGCGTTTATCACGCAACGCAGGCCCCATAGAAGTGAATGGGGCTGCAGGAAAATCGCAAGCATTCGCAAGCAAGTGCGGATGCGGTGCGATTTTCACGCACGGTTGCTAGGAGAGGATCGGAGACCCGATCATTATCATTTTCCCTTATAACATGGTTATAAGGGAAAATAATAGCATTCTGAATACAGAATGCATAGTACAATAGCGCTGGAGGGGTTAAAAATAAATAAGTTATCATTTAACTCACCTTAATCCACTTGATCGCGCAGCCGGCATCTCCTTCTGTCTGTCTTCTTTTTTGCTGTGTGCAGGAAAAGGACCTGTGGTGACGTCACTCCGGTCATCACATGATCTTTTACCATGGTGACGGACCATGTGATGACCGGAGTGACGTCACCACAGGTCCTTTTCCTGCACACAGCAAAAAAGAAGACAGACAGAAGGAGATGCCGGCTGCGCGATCAAGTGGATTAAGGTGAGTTAAATTATTTTGTATTTTTTTTTTAACCCCTCCAGCGCTATTTTACTATGCGTTCTGTATTCAGAATGCTATTATTTTCCCTTATAACCATGTTATAAGGGAAAATAATACAATCTACCCAGCACCTAACCCAAACCCGAACTTCTGTGAAGAAGTTTGGGTTTGGGTACCAAACATGACGATTTTTCTCGGGCGAGTGCAATACGCATTACAATGTTTTGCACTCACGCAGAAAAATCGCGCATGTTCCTGCAACGCACCCGCACCTTTTCCCGCAACGCCCGTGTGAAACCAGCCTTTTGGATACGTTTGGCATTATGCTGGGAGCTTTTTCCAACATATATGCCAAATGTAGGGCTCAGTGTGCACAGGATCCTAAAATGTATCAGTCTGGAGTCCGGTTTGTTTAAGGGTACTTTCACACTAGCGTTAAAGTTTTCCGGCATTGAGTTCCGTCCTAGGGGCTCATTACCAGAAAAGAACTGATCAGTTTTATCCTAATGCATTCTGAATGGAGAGCGATCCGTTCAGGATGCATCAGTTCAGTCCCTCTTGCGTTTTTTGGACGGAGAAAATACCGCAGCATGCTGCAGTTTTATCTCCGGCCAGAAATACTGAACACATGTCGGATCCGGCATTAATTCACATTGAAGTGTATTAGTACCGGCATTAAGTGTTCCGGCAAAACGGATCCAGCTTTCTGGTCTGCGCATGAAAAAAAAAATAATAATACCGAATCCATTTTTCCAGATGACACCAGAGAGACAGATCCGGTATTTCAATGCATTTGTCAGACGGATCCACATCCGGATCCGTCTGATAAATGCCATCAGTTTGCGTCCTGATTGCCGGATCCGGCAGGCAGCTCCGGCGATGGAATCCTCTGCCGCCAGTGTGAAAGTACCCTAAATCAAAGAGGATTATCTGCACTGGGTATCACTGTAACAAACCCTCAGCTGTGAGAAGTATTAGATCAGAAAATAATCTCATCCTCTTGAAAATAGTGATACAAGGTAGAGTGTGAAAGTTACAGAACTTAGGTTCTTTTAAAAGGGTTTTCCAAGATGTTTTTACTGATGACCCGTCCTCTGGATAGGACATCATCATTTGATCAGTGGGGGTCCGACACCTGGGACCCCCATCAATCAGAGCTGTTTGAGAAGGCATCGGCACTTTCCTAGGCCATGTGACATCACATTGATCGGTGAGCCGCGATACCAAGCACAGCCACTATACAATGGACAGCGGGTGATGACCGGACCCGGTACTAATGGGGGCATTAGTACCGTTTTTAATTATCTTAGAAAACCCCTTTAATTGTTACAGAAAATTATGGAAACCAATATTATATTATATGCAGGTTTGACCCCTCCAACGGTCTGACAGCACTAGATCAGTGACTTGTAGACCAGTTACATACCTCGGTTTCCTGGGTTCACTGGTTTGCATGCCACCCCTACAGCGCAGGCAGCAGTCCCTTTAAAGCCGAAACGTCCTGCATATTCACTGCCAGACCTTAATATGGCCGCGCTACGACATCAGTGTGGGCGAGGACGGATCGCGGTGAGTCAGTCCCGTGTCTTTGTTATTTGACTTCACACCGTGAAGAGCAGATTTGAATGAGTCACTTCAGATACATTTCGGCGTGGACGTTTCGTGCAGGCGGCACTGCTTACCAATAACGCTGTCAGGATTGAGGTCATTTGTGTTCAAAAGGGAAAAGAAGGCATCCAAAATCCTTCAGAGTACGTTATATCAGACTTGCTTAAAAGACAATTCCCCACTTAGTTGCTTTCGCTCTACAGACTGGAGAATACAATGAAGATTTCATAGAGTACAATGAGTTTCTGACAATCACAGTCACTCCCATCATCCTCTGGTTGACCCTCTATAGCAGGGATCAGCAACCTCCGGCCTTCCAGCTGCTGTAAAAGTACAACTCCCAGCATGCACACTTAGGGCTATCGCACACAACTGTGTGCCGCCTGGGCCCGTATTGCGGCCTGCAAACGACGGGTCCACAATATACAGGCCCTGGCTGTTTTTGCAACGCATCACGGATTCACTTAAATGGGTCCGCAATCTGGAATGTCCAGTACGGAACGGAGGCACGGAACCCCACGGAAGCACTACTTTTTTGCAGTGTGGACTGTCAGATGTGGACTGTGAATTCAAGTGAATCGGTCCGCGTCAGCATATGGCGGCCCTAAGGTTGGTGCCTGTGCATTGCAGCATGGGCCCGACCCTGTGCATGAGCCCTAACTCCCATAGTAGTCAAAAGAGGATTCTGGGAGTTGTAGTTTCAGAGCAGCTGGAGGTTGCTGATCCCTGCTCTACAGCTGGGATGTATGCAATTCCTGAGTCTAACTCTAGACATTCCTGCATCGGAGTGGCCGGCTATGCTCAACCAGTACTCCACCAAGAAAATAGTACTGGGGTCCCTTATTCTTAGGACTGGTTCGGGGAGGGGGCCAAGTAATATGTCACTAGAGGAAACCGCCGCCCAAGCCATTGTTCGCTATTGTCAACATGAAAGCTTTGACTGTCCAAATGGGTCCGTAGCGTGAGACACGTGGCAGCCAGAAACCACAGGCGCAACTTATCTTTAGTGGGAACGACAGGCCTAGAGAGGTAAAATCCAACAGAAGTCAGTGGAGGACCACCTAAAAATAGTAGATTGTCTTGCTCTTCTTACAAAGTCTAAACCAGGCATCCTCAACCTGCGGCCCTCCAGCTGTTGCAAGACTACAACTCCCAGCATGCCCAGACAGCCTACAGCTATCAGCCTACAGCAGGGCATTGTGGGAGTTGTAGTTTTACAACAGCTGGAGGGCCGCAGGTTGAGCATGCCTGGTCTAAACCTTTGAAGTTAAGGAGTTTACATATGCCGCACCTTCACATCCGTGTTGTGTCCGTTTTTCACTGAAGAATAATAAGAGATTCTTTGTAAATTCATTTTCAGCTGAGCAACCTCAGTGAATTACGGATAAAACACGGATGGTAAAAACGGACACACGGACCTACCACGGATCCTTCACGGACAGCTTCACGGATGAAACACGCACGTTTTTTTCACGGAGGTGAACGAGGCCTTAGTCAGTGAAAAGTATCTGTAGACTGCCATCTACTGTTTGTTATTTTTCTTGTCCTTCTCGCTGAGGTGGTCACACGCGCTCAGTTTAAATCTTCAGCTGCCACCAGCCATATGTTAGAAGCTGTGGCAGTTATTACACGCCCGCCTGAAATAAATCTAGTAGAGCAATAGGAACACTAAATGGGGAAATCTCTGGATCCATGTGAGGTCCGGGGCTGGTTCTAGCTTTGTTAGATTAGAAGACAGTTGTCATGTCCTATATGATGCCTGATTTACATTTTTTACATCAATCATGGCATAACCCCTTTAAGGTTCCCCAAAACAGGGGGGGGGGTGAAAGTGTTAAAGGGGTTGGGTAGAACCCATTAGGATTCTGTCTAGAGCTACTGTATACACCCAGTAAACCATCTCCGGGTAGGGCCATACCATTGTGGACCATCTTATTGCTGCCGAAAAGTTTGATTCTTCAGGCAGAGAGCTGGTAAATGCTCAGCTCACCAAGTGCTCCGGCTCTCCTGAGCAAACACTGCGTCAAGTTGCCCTCTTAGGGCTCGTTCACACGAACGTTTATTGCGTTCTGTATACGAGCCGTTTTTTGAGTTCCGCATACGGTGCGTATACGGAACCATTCATTTCAATGGTTCCGCAATAAAAATGGAGTGTACTCCGTATGCATTCCGTTTCCGTATTTCCGTTTTTCCGTTCCGTTCAAAGATAGAACACGTCCTATTATTGCCCGCAAATCACGTTCCGTGGCTCCATTCAAGTCAATGGGTCCGCAAAAAAAATGGAACACATACGGAATGTACTCCGTATGTATTCTGTATCCGTTCCGTTTTTTGTGGAACCATGTATTGAATATTTTATGCCCAGCCCAATTTTTTCTATGTTATTACTGTATATTGTATATGCCATACGGAAAAACGGAACGGAAAAACGGAATAGAACCGTAAACGCTACTGAAACAAAAAACGGAACCGTTAAAAACGGCCCGCAAAACACTGAAAAAGCTATATGTCGAACAAGCCCTTATCCTGTGGATTTTACAGACCACAGATTCCCTTTAAAGATCTTGTGCCATCATTAAAGGGGTTATCTGAGATTTTCTTACTGATGACCTATCCTCAGGAATCAGTATCTGATCGGTGGGGGTCTGACACCCGGGAGCCGCGCCAATCGGCTGTTTGAGAAGGCACCGACGCTCCTGTGAGCACTGCGGCCTTCTCTCTGCTATTCCTAGGCCGAGTGACAACACGTTCATCAGTCACGTGACCTAGGAGCAGCTTGGCCCCATTCAAGTGAATAGGACTGAGCTGCAATACCAAGCACAGCCACTATACAATGTACGGCGCTGTGCTTGGTAAGCTGCCAGAAGGCTGCAGTGCTCACAGGAGCCCTGGTGCCTTCTCCCCCAGCTGATCAGCGGGGGTCCCGGGTGTCAGACTCCCACCTATCAGATACTGATGACCTTTTTAGAGGATGGGTCATCAGTAAAAAATCTTAGAAATGTAATTTCAACATGAAGAAGTAACTGCTTTTGTTAAAGGGGTTATCCAATCTTAGACAATGGGGGCATATCGCTAGGATCTGCCCACATTGTCTGATTGGTGCGGGTCCCACCTCTGGGACCCACACCTACAAGGAGAACGGAGCCGGGGAGAGTTGTGGCTGGAGGACCCCGGATTTCCCGGGGGTCCGTCCACCACCACCTGACGCAGCTCCCCGCCTCTCCCATTGAAGTGAATGGGAGCGCACTGCTCATGCGCGGCCACCGCTCCCATTCATTTCTATGGGGCCGGCGGAAATAGCTGAGCCAGCGCTCGGCTATTTTCGGCGGCTCCATAGAAATGAATGGAGGGCGGCTGCACATGCGCAGTGCGCCCTCCTCAAGTTTCTCCGCTCCGTTCTCCTATCAGACAATGGGGGCATATCCTAGCGATGTGCCCCCATTGTCTAAGATGGGACAACCCCTTTAATTACTTTGTTATAGAAATGCTCCAGTTGTTTGATGTTCTCTTTAATTCATTATAATGGTGCCCCTTAGTGTATAATCTGTATAGAAATGTGCGCATCCACAGGCAGAGAGCTGCAGTAGAAAGGGCATGCCCCTGAGCTGTGATAGGGAGAGAGCTGCAGCAAAAAAGACACGCCCTCTGAGCTGTGATAGGCAGAGAGCTGCAATAGAAAGGGCATGCCCCTGAGCTGTGATAGGGAGAGAGCTGCAGTAGAAAGGGCATGCCCCCTGAGCTGTGATAGGGAGAGAGCTGCAGTAGAAAGGGCACACCCCCTGGGTTGTGATAGGGAGAAAGCTGCAGCAAAAAAGACACGCCCTCTGAGCTGTGATAGGAAAAGAGCTGCAGTAGAAAGGGCACGCCCTCTGAGCTGTGATAGGGAGAAAGTTACAACAGATTGGACATGCCGTCTGACCTGACAGTCTGCAATGAATCCAGCAGAACAATAGGAGCAAAGGAATGTGGAGATCTCTGGATCCATGTGAGGTGCAGGGCTGGTTCTAGCTTTGTTAGAAAGATATTGCCTTGTACTATATGTTGTCTTTATGTCAGATTTTTTTTTTACACTATTTATGGCATAACCCCTTTAAGTGGCCTTTCTTGTGATAATAATGGTTTCATGGCTCCACCTTTGGTGACGCCCGGATGTCCTAATGACAAGGAGTCGGTCAGCCTTTAATATACAACATATCTATAGCAGAAACAAGACTCCGCCATTTGTAAAGACATGTGCTGCCGAACAGAAGCCTCCCCCCTCCCCAGTATATTCCGGTGTCAGCGCATTTTATTGTAATCTGAATGGAAAAGCTTACAAAAGTGCATTGATATGTCTGCGAGCGTCTGAGAAGATAAACATGGAGATCATGGGGGAGTCAGCCATTTTCCGCGGTGAGTGTAATGTGGCAGTGAATCTGGGGGTCTGATAGGTTTTACTGTGGTTGTCTCTCCTGTTGCATTTTATAAAACAAGATTATTGCCAGAATCTGAACTAATTTCTCACTTAAGAAGATTTGCCTGTCGGAACGTTCTTCACCCTTCGCCGGCTCACTCCAGGCCCACTGCGTGCTGGAGGCTTTACACAGACAATGTTCATTTTCTCGCTTTGTAGAAATAACCGCCGTAAATAAGTTATTTCCGCTGAGATGAATGACACTTTGCATCTGCAGTTCTCCTAGGTTTGCGGGGCAACATTTACACTTTCTATGCAAAAACCAATGACGTGCAGACGAAGCGCGTGTAGAAATCAGCAATTTCAGTGGAAGCATTTAATATCATTTGCTCAGATGACCGGGAATGTGGAGGACACATCGGCCCACAGGCCGGCAGCTTACTAGTATTAGCATGGGGGCAACGTCTTAGACCTGGGCAACCTCTGCACAGGGTTTGTATGTCCTATACGGTCCTATTACATTTCCTATAAGGGTCTATGGAAGTAAAGTGAGGAGGGGGTGGTTAAACTGAAAAACAGCAATCAGCAAGGGGGGCTCCCACATCAATAGAGCAGGACCCCTGAACTACCATTTGGAGAGCGCTGTATGCCCCCCAGGAATTACATGTGCACGATGTGTAGAAGTGTCCGAGGGGTCCGGCTCTGCCAAACAACAAGTGGAGAGCACAATTGCCACATACATGGAATTATGAATCTATTGTATATGTGTACATAACATTTCTTATCTTTTACTGAAGCTGGCTCATATCCTGTATTATACTCCAGAGCTGCACTCACTATTCTGCTGGTGGAGTCACTGTGTACATACATTACATTACTTATCCTGTACTGATCCTGAGTTACATCCTGTATTATACCCCAGAGCTGCACTCACTATTCTGCTGGTGAAGTCACTGTGTACATACATTACATTACTTATCCTGTACTGATCCTGAGTTACATCCTGTATTATACTCCAGAGCCGCACTCACTATTCTGCTGGTGCAGTCACTGTGTACATACATTACTTATCCTGTACTGATCCTGAGTTACATCCTGTATTATACTCCAGAGCTGCACTCACTATTCTGCTGGTGAAGTCACTGTGTACATACATTACATTACTTATCCTGTACTGATCCTGAGTTACATCCTGTATTATACTCCAGAGCTGCACTCACTATTCTGCTGGTGAAGTCACTGTGTACACGCATTACTTATCCAGTACTGATCCTGAGTTACATCCTGTATTATGTTGAAGGTAAGAGAATGAATATGGCGGCACTGCTCACACTTAGTTTTCAGCCCTGTATTGCAAGAAGACGGTTCTGTGGTATAGTAAACTTCGTATGTGGTGCTCAGCGTTAAAGAGGTCAAGCCAAAACAATTTGCAAAATGTAGAGAAGAAAGGAAAAGATGCGCGCCACTCACCGAAGTGGATATTATGTTGCTGCTTTATTCAAACTTCATATGAAGACAGTGCGCATATAGGATCCTGGGGCGGACACTCTGTAGCAAGTGGTAGCGGCTATGGCCGTTTCGCGCGTGTGATCGCGCTTCCTCTGGCCGCTGTGGACGTCATCTCGCAACCCTGCGCTTTATAGAGGCGGCTCCACGTAGCTGGCACCATCGGCTACAGCTGTCCGCCGCTATGTTAGTCACAGTAGGAAGGGAATGAACCTCCAGTGGGTGAACCTCTCCTACAGCCAGAGAGCAGGAACAGCTCTTACAAGAGCTAGTAGTTATGCCAGGGGAGTATAGCAAATCTTCAGCGTATAGCAATCCCCCAGTTTTGATTAGTTATCCAAACACCAGTCTCAACATGATGAAGGATAAAACAGGAACTCACTGTACTTGCACGTACAGCCTCCTTTTATTCACAAACCACAAACATAGTACTGCCCACAGGGTTTTGAAATACAACCAATCAATATATTACAACACATACAATGTAAGTACAGCAACTAATCCTTCACGCCCCTAGGGGACCAGAAGGGAGACTGCGACACAGGACAGATATGTAGCAATTCAGGATACAGATACAACACATCCCCACAATGCATCATGGTTTCCTCCTCTCTGCCCTGGAGACACCCGAGGAGCAACTCAATTATCTCTCAGGACAAAGGGAAATCGCCAATACACATGTGGAGACAACAGGACAGGAATCACCATTTAAACACACAACGAGACAATAGAAACACACCCAGCATATTCCTCCCCTCTGTCTAGGAGACAATTGAGTCAATTTCTGTATCACCCAACTATCTCCTAAGCTGAAAAGTTACACCTCTCATAAATTGCCACAACTTTGTGAGCCTACATTGTACATACACATAACCCACATCAACCCAACCAGTATAACTTGGGGAGAAACCCATCTAAAATTCACTTGAAAAGGTTCAGGGGTTTTAAAAGTTAGTAAAAGTATCTCAAAGGGCCGTAATCCTGGGGCAGGAGGCTGGCAAACAGCCCCCTCCAAAACACTGTGGCGAGGTTGGTTTCGTCACAGGATCCATCTTTGAATAACCTCTCTAGCCAACGACCTCTAGTCACGTTTAGAAGGTGCCCAACCCTCAAGGATAAGCTAGTTAAGAGTGTATTTAGCACACCTCAGGAAGAGACCTGGCTTAAGAAATCCAGAGGTAATTATAGGTGTGGGCACTGTTCTTTCTGTGCACTGAATACTTGTAGTAAATGGCTACAGATAGGAGGAACTAAGCATGTAGTATGCGACTTTATTAATTGTCGCACACCCTATGTTGTGTATGTCGTCTTTTGCCCTGTAAAAGATTTTACATTGGTTAAACGATCCGCCCCTTATTTGAACGCATCCGTGAACATGTCGGCTCTGTACGTTTGGGTAGAGGTTGCCCACGCTTGATTGAGCATATCCGCACCGCCCATGATGCCCATCCACGGTGTCTTTCCTTTGCGGGAGTGGAACATGTTCGACCCATCCCTAGAGGCGGGGATCGGCATCGCCTGCTGCTGCAGAGGGAAGCAAGGTGGATTATACTCACTGGGGCCATGGGAGCGGCGGGGTTGAACGACATAAACGACATGTCGGTTTTCCTTTAATGGGGCACAGTTCCTGTGTCAGTAGCCAGCTATACCTGGTGACCCGCATTTGCGATTCATTTGTTCCTATGCGTATCTTTAGTCGCATGGTTATTTTGTATTTATCACTTTCCGCATAATTATACCCTAACAGGACTCCAATAGATATTTTTGTATTAATTTTGCATGTATTTGTTCCCCCTGTTTGCATTTTTAAAGGTATCATTGTCACTAACCTGCGGCGCACAGCTGTAGCCGATGGTGCCGGCTACGTGGAGCCGCCTCTATAAAGCGCAGGGTTGCGAGATGACGTCCACAGCCGTAGCCGCTACCACTTGCTACAGAGTGTCCGCCCCAGGATCCTATATGTGCACTGTCTTCTTATGAAGTTTGAATAAAGCAGCAACATAATATCAACTTCGGTGAGTGCCGCGCATCTTTTCCTTTCTTCTCTACATTTTGCGAAACATCCTGTATTATACTCCAGAGCTGCACTCACTTTTCTGCTGCTGGTGGAGTCACTGTGTACATACATTACATTACTTATCCTGTACTTATCCTCAGTTACATCCTGTATTATACTCCAGAGCTGTACTCACTATTCTGCTGATGGAGTCACTGTGTACATACATTACATTACTTATCCTGTACTGATCCTGAGTTTTACAGCAAGACACGGAGGCTCATATTGCTTTCTCCTTCTTTACTGAACCACCAATAGCAGCAAAGAGAAAAAATTAACATACAGGGAACCATAGCAACCAATGTCCCTCCCCTCTGGCCCCTATAATAGGCCGCTCCTCCTATGGCTCTTCCTCTTTCTTTGCTGCTGCCAAGCTAAGTACACCTTGTCTCTTACTTTGTCTCTGCTTAGGTGTTATCTGTAATTTTGCGCTGGCTACCACAGGGTGACTAACCCTGTTCGCCTGCAGCGCTCGCTTTGCTTTTGCCTCCCTCCATCTTGGGGCAGGTGAGGGATTTGTCATCTCTGCGCTTATTTCTGCGCGTTTGCGTTCCTTTATGCGGCGCCGTTAGGGCTTCCCCACTCCCCTTCTGTGCTGGCCTCTGTGCTTTGCGCTGACCTCCCCTCCACCCTTACTTGTTTTACCGTTCCCCGGCGTCCGCGCCGACGGGGGTTGGGGGGCGGGTCTCCGCTGCTGTCAGGGGCTCCATTCCCGGCGCGTCTGCGATCCGGTAGGCCGCGAGATCTCGCGAGATCTCGGCGGCCATTTTGGTTCGCCCTCTGTGTTCGGGAGGCCGCGAGATCTCGCGAGATCTCGGCGGCCATCTTAGTTTGGGCGGCCGCTTTCGCTGGCTTCTGGGGGCGGAGTTACGGCGCTTCCTGTCTTCCGGCCGTTCACTCGCCTCCAGTTTTTCCTGCACGGTCGGCGGCTCCTGCTTTGCCCTCTCAGGTGACCTCGTCCTTAGTGATTTGGGGGTATTTTCGGATCATAGCTGGGTTCCCTTCAGACATCTGTGTCCACTATGTCCACTCCTACTCCCCCTCCTGCTACCAGTCGGCCCCCCTCCCCCCCTGAGGCGTTTAACCCCTCCGAGGCAGATGCACAGGCGCTTGCTCTACAGCGCTCTGTGTCAGACGCGATTATGGCAGCCATGGGCTCCATGTCGTCGGTTCTGTCACAGACTATCACCCAGGCCCTGTCTGCACTCCCCACTGGTGTCCCCTTGCAGCTGCCCCCTGCAGCACCGCAGCCTACCTCCATTGATCCCCCTGTTGCACAGGGGACTGTGACTGGTGCGCATCTTGCCACCCCAGAGACCGTGCTTAGCTCACGGAAGAGGGCCCTTTCCCGCCGGGCAGAACGGGCGCGGACATGGAAATGCGCTAGAGTGCAATCACCGGATCTGTCTGTCTCTGATGGAGCTTCAGACGAGGAGGCGTTGGCGGATTTTGATTATGGGGTTGAAGAGGATCTCACCCTCCCCGTTCAGGGCCCCTCGACTTCCGCTGCTGCGGCCTCCTCTGCCAAGGATTTGGCAGCGACCTCCACTGCTACCCGCGCTGAGGGTGTGCTGGATGAGGCGGGTGAACCTATGTTCGACCCGGAGTCATTACACCACCCGCGTTCGGCAGAATGGCTCCCCTCTCCTCATGTAGGAGCGTATTTGGAGCACTGGGTGCGCCACTCGCTTAGCCGCGAATCGCGCAATAAGCTTAGGGCAGAGTGTCCCCGTCCGGTGGTCCCTAATAAGGTTTGTGACACCCCATTGGTGGACCCCAAGATGTCGCAGTTCTTGGCCAAAACTGGCTGGAACGCTAAGAAGGGCCTGGATTCAGCATTACGCAGCTGCCAGGACAAGCTATTGGATGTCTTTGGTCCTTTGACCAGGATTTTGGAGATGGCCGAGGCGGCCAGAATTGAGGGTTCCCCTGTTGACCCGGTGGAATTGAGGGGCTGGGCCCAGAGGGCCATATGCCTTGCCGGCAATGCCAATACTGCCGTAGCAATTGAGAGACGCAAGGCTATATTGTTCAAAATCGACCCCAAATTGGCCAATTTGGCGCTCACTGAGGCAGGGAAGGATGCCCAGGGCCTCCTCTTCGGCGAGTCCTTCATCAAGGACATGGGCCGTTTTGTGGGCACGTTTACCGCGCTGGACAAGGCCCAGGCTTCTATGCGCCGGGTCTTCCAGGGGCGGGTCTCTCATAGGGCCGGCAGTGGTAGGGGCCGCCTGTCCGGCCGTGCAAATTTCCAGGCCCGTGGAGCGAACAGAGGCTCCAGTGGACATTGTCCTCAGTTCCAGGACCAGCGTACCGCGTCCCCATTCTTCTCCACAAGAGGAAATCAGTGGCGTTCACGTTCCTTCCGGGGCAACCCGAATCATCGTAGACCCTTGGGTAAGTGCTCCCCAGATTGGGGATTCTACGGTACCTTGTGTAGGGGGCAGGCTCCGGCTTTTTTCCCACGCTTGGAGCCTCATTACCGCGGACCCATGGGTTCTGGCCACGGTCAGGGGATTCCGCATAGAGCTCTCGGGATCCCCCTATCTGATTCCTTCCCCTCCGCTCTTTCCCCTATCGCGCTCGGACTGTGCGTTGGTGGACGCAGAATTACACGCCCTCAGGCTGAAGTTGGCGATAGAGCCGGCTCCCCCGTCATCGGCAGGGGTGATCAGCAATATCTTTCTGGTTCGGAAGAAGGATGGGCAGATGAGACCAGTCATCAACCTTCGCTCCTTGAATGCGGTAGTGCGTTACCGGCATTTCAAAATGGAAGGGATCCATCTCCTTCGGGATTTATTGATCCCGGGGGACTGGATGGTGAAACTAGACTTGAAGGATGCCTACCTGACGGTTCCGGTGTCCTCTCGTTCCAGGGACCTGCTTCAGTTCAGGTGGCAAGGAGAGGTCTGGAGGTTCACCTGTCTGCCGTTCGGGCTGTCTTCAGCTCCCTGGTGTTTCACCAAGTTGCTGCGTCCGGTCGTGTCGTGGTTGAGGACTCGGGGTGTGCGCCTCATAATCTATCTGGACGACATCCTGTTGATGCACGAGTCCCGAGCGGGATTGCTGGAACATCTACGCTGGACGGCGGATCTGCTTTCGGGTCTCGGGTTCCTCCTCAACCAGGAGAAATCCTGCCTTACTCCGGCCCAGAGGATGGAGTTCCTAGGATTCACAGTGGATTCGCTCTCGGAGTCCCTCAGCCTGCCGGCGGCGAAGTTGCGGGGGATCCGCAAGGAGTTGAGACGTGCTTTCCTCGCTCCCCATCTCTCGTTACGTCACCTGGCCCGCATTATCGGCCTGTTGGCCTCTTCCATTCAGGCGGTGTTCCCAGCCCCGCTGCATTACCGGGCTCTCCAGCGACTGAAGATCGCCCATCTTCGGACCGGTGCCTCCTTTGCGGACGCGGTGGTTCTGGACTCGGAAGCCCGGGAGGAACTGAGTTGGTGGATAGCCAACCTGGAAGCGTGGAACGGGAGAGCAATCTTTGGATTCCTGCCGGAGTTGACGATCGAATCGGACGCGAGCCTCCAGGGTTGGGGGGCCCATTGCAACGGGGTCTCCACCGGGGGTCCCTGGTCGGCGGAGGAATCCCTCCTGCACATCAATGCGTTGGAGCTCTTGGCGGGGTCCTTCGCTGTGAAGAGTTTCTCCAACGGGGTCGCCAACGCGTGTATCCGGCTTCGGATGGACAACGTGTCGGCGGTCCGGTATGTCAACCGTCTAGGGGGCACCCGCTCGGCCACTTTGGCACGTTTGGCCAAAGATTTTTGGTCGTTCTGCCTGTCCAGGGATATCATGGTGCAGGCGGAATATTTGCCAGGATTGATCAACATTCAGGCGGATTGGAACTCTCGCTACCTGTCGGACGGCAGCGATTGGCAGTTGGATCCGCTGGTGTTCGCGGCGATTTCGGATTTCTGGGGTCCAATGTCCATCGACCTCTTCGCCTCTCGGCTCAACAGGCAGCTGACCCGGTTCTTCAGCTGGCTTCCGGACCCGGAAGCGGTGGCGGTGGATGCTTTCCTCCAGGACTGGTCGGTGTCTCGCCTGTACGCGTTTCCTCCGTTCTCAATGATCCCGAGGACTCTCCTGCAGGTTCTCCGCCATCGGGCAGATCTGGTTCTGGTGGTCCCGTTCTGGGGATCCCAGGTTTGGTTCCCCTCTTTGTTGAAGATTCTGGTGGAGATTCCTGTTCTTATCCCGAGCCGGCTGGATCTTCTACGCAACCCTCTGGGTCTACATCATCCCCTCCTCCTCGACGGATCCCTGCGGCTGCTGGCGTGCCGGATCTCCGGACACCTGGATCTTTCGAGGGAATTTCGGCTGCAACTCGATGACTATTGGACAACGCGTGGGCTCCCGGCACCCGAAAGTCTTACCGGGCAGCCTGGAGAACTTGGGCTAATTGGTGCGTGGAACGGGACTTGGATCCCGTTTCGGCACCTGTAGCTGACCTGCTGCTTTTCCTCACCTCTCTCTTTGAGGCGGGGAAGGCGTATCGGACCATTAACCTTTTCAGGTCCGCTATTTCTTCCACCCACGAGGGCTACGCGGGTGTTGCGGCTGGTCAACATCCTTCTGTGTCTCGTCTCCTTCGGGGGGCTCGGTTGTCTCGTCCCCCTCGGCCTCGTTTTTCCACTACTTGGGATGTCTCCCTGGTTTTGGGTTTTTTGGCCTCTTGGCCCGAGAATTCTGCTCTTTCCATTAGGCAATTGTCCGCTAAATTGTTGGCATTGTTTTGCCTCATTTCATGTAAAAGAGTGTCGGATGTGAGGGCCCTTGATTACGACGCGCGTTCGTTTACCCCGGAGGGGGTTACCTTTAACATCTCGCGTCGCACCAAGACTAGCATCCGGTTCGTGTCTTACCCTAGTTTTCCTACGTCTCCGATCTTATGCCCCGTGGCGTGCCTTCGGGAGTACGAGTCCAGGACTCTGGCACACAGGTCTCCGACCAGGCCACAGCTGTTCGTTTCCATTCGGCATCCGTTTGGCCCGGTGACTAGCCCTACGTTAGCGCGTTGGCTTAAATGGGTTATGTCGTTGGCAGGTGTTGACACTTCGGTCTTCACAGCCCATTCCGCACGGGGGGCCTCGGCCACCGCTCTGGCGGTTTCGGGGGCCAGATTGGAGGACGTGATGCGCCTGGCCGACTGGTCTACTGTTACCACGTTCAGGGAGTTCTATTTCCGTCCTCCAGCTAATTTGTTTGCTTCGATTATTGACAGGCTTTGAACTTGCAATATGAGCCTCCGTGTCTTGATGTAAAACTAAATGATTTTCCTATTTCATGACGTAAAGTCATAGTTTTATTAAAGACACGGAGGCGAGTATTGCCCACCCTGGATTCCCTCCCTTGGGTCTTTTGGTGGGTTGTTTTATTTCAGGGCTCGCTTATATAGGTCTTTACGGCGTTATTGTCCTGTTATTTATTATTGACATTGTATTTATTGTCCTGTTGGTTATTTCATTGCCATTGTAGTGTTTGTTTAATGCACTTTATTGCCGTTGGTCATTCAACCCCTATGGGGTCTGTTTGAGCAGTCGGTGTCCGATGCTCTTGTCCTGATATGCCGGTTTCACCTGGGCCCATGGTCTGTTCTCTCTTTCAGGTTGAAGCTGCTTCAAGGATGGTATGCAGTGTTCCTGTTTAAAGTTCTTCGGTGGTTGACCAGGTTGGCGACTGCTGGTTCCTGTTTCGTGCAGAGTGGAGTTCTTCGTTCCGGTTGAAGTTATGAGTTCGTTGGATTGTTCGGGATGTTGGCACCAGGATCCCAAAGAAAGAGGAAGTGCCATAGGAGGAGCGGCCTATTATAGGGGCCAGAGGGGAGGGACATTGGTTGCTATGGTTCCCTGTATGTTAATTTTTCTCTTTGCTGCTATTGGTGGTTCAGTAAAGAAGGAGAAAGCAATACTCGCCTCCGTGTCTTTAATAAAACTATGACTTTACGTCATGAAATAGGAAAATCATTTAGTTTTACATCAAGACACGGAGGCTCCTATTGCTTTCTCCTTCTTTACTTTCCACCAATAGCAGCAAAGAAGAAATTTACATAATCATAACACTAAAGGACCCTCCCCTGACAGATCCTATAATAAGCAGTGTCCTCTTAGTAACTTCCTCTTTCTTTGCTGCTTCCACCAAGATAAGTAGTTTCTGTATTTTATGACTGTTGATTGCTTGTTTGATGTGTCACAGTGAGTTTTATTAACCTGTGATTTATTACTACTCGCCTATGCTCTCATGGCTTGCTGGCCGTATTTGCATGGTTTCTTCCCCTCGTTTTACTAGTGTTCTTACTGGACCGTTTGTTACCCCTAACGCATAGCGTTTCTCCTTTGGGGGTTGCCCCCCCCTTGTTTCCCCCCTTCCCTCCTGTGTTCATCCCCTGCTTCTTCTCCTCATTGCTTCGTTGGTTTTTTCCTCTTGGGGTGTGCTCTGCGTTCCCCCTCCTCTCCCCCTCGCTTTACCTGCGATCCTCTGCTCCGTTCCTTCCCGCCGGCTACGGCGGTATAGATTTGTTACGGGTCCCGCTTGCGCTTCCCGCGGCTCCGAGATCTCGCGAGATCTCCGCGGCCATCTTGGGGAGCTCCCGCCCGTCCTCTCGCGGGATTTCGGAGGACACTTAGTACAGCTTCGGTCTCACTCGGCTCCGAATCGGCTCCTACCTCTGCGGCGTTTGGGGTGATTAACCCCTCGTTAGTTTAGCTTTCTGCCCAGCAATAGTGGCCCTTTCTTTAACAGGCACCCCTATTAGGTTCTCTGCCCTTTAGTATTTTGACATATATATTTCATTAATACTTTGGATCATGTCTTCTGACCGCTTCCCCCCTGGGCCTAACCCCCCCCCATCAACTGGGGACCCCAGCTTACCAGCGATTAATGCGCAGGCCCTGGAGCTACAACGCTCGGTCTCTAGCGCTATTATTGAGGCAATGGGATCCATGTCCTCTATGATCTCCCAAACCATCTCTCAGGCCCTAGCTGCCCACGCCCCTGGCCCCTCTACTCAATCGCCTGTGATTACTAGACCGCAGCCTGCCATTGTTGAACCTCCTGCACCCCAGGAGACTATGATTGGTGTGATTCAAGCCACCCATGATAGCGCGCTTAGATCGCGCAAAAGAGCCTTGCCGCGCCAGGCAGAAAGGGGCCGAACGTGGAAATGTGCTAGAGCACAAACTAGCGATGTGGATTCAGAAATGGAATCCGATATGGAGGCTTATGCGGAGGCGAGCGGCCACTCTGAGGGAGAGATAGAGATGGAGATGGAATCTGGTCTTCCGGGTACCTCTGTCCCTAGGCCTTCCACCTCGGGGTCCGTGGGCGCGTCCGCCACTGCCCCTACCACGGCTTCTACCTTAGTGGACCCCTCAGGTAACCCGTTATTTGACCCTGATGCCCTCCACCACCCTAGGTCGGCGGAGTGACTGCCGGTGGCTTATGTGAGCGATTACCTTGAGCATTGGGTGCGCCGTCCTCTGAGCAAAGAGGCGCGCTGCAAGCTCCGTTCTGAATGCCCCAGACCATTGATCCCCAACAAGGTCTGTGAGACGCCATCTGTGGATCCTAAAATGACACAGTTTTTGGCTAAAACCGGCTGGAATCCCCGTAAGGGGTTGGATTCCGCACTTAAGAGTTGTCAGGATAAACTCCTTGACATTTTTGGCCCTCTCGCCAAAATCTTTGAAATGGCCGAATCGGCCAGAGCGGACGGCTCTCCAATAGATCCAGAGGAGCTTACGGGCTGGATTCAGAGAGCCATTTGCATTGGCTCTCATCATCTCATGATCTCATCAATGTCAGGCGACGCTGCTTCAACACCTCCAGTGGACCTCGACCCTCCTTTCGGCTCTTGGTTTTCTGCTGAACCCCGAGAAGTCCTGCCTCACGCCGTCCCGACGGATGGAGTTCCTGGGCTTCATGGTGGACTCTCTGGCGGAATCTCTCAGTCTCCCATCGGAGAAGTTGCGGACGATCCGCAAGGAATTGAGACATGCCCTCTCAGCTACATTCCTATCCCTGCGCCACCTGGCTCGCATCATCGGCCTGCTGGCCTCCTCTATCCAGGCGGTGTTTCCCGCCCCTCTCCACTATCGAGCACTACAGCGGCTGAAGATTGCCCATCTTCGTGCCGGGGCCTCGTTCGCGGACGTGGTGGTTCTGGATCAAGAGGCTCGGGAGGAACTTCGTTGGTGGATATGCAACTTGGAAGCCTGGAACGGCAGAGCGATCTTCGGATTTCACCGGAATTTACGGTGGAGTCGGACGCGAGCCTCCAGGGCTGGGGCGCCCACTGCGAGGGTATCTCCACAGGGGGTCGATGGTCGGAGGCCGAGAGCCATCTTCACATCAACGCTCTGGAACTCCTGGCGGGCTCGTTTGCCATCCGCAGTTTCTCCAATGGCATTGCGCATGCATGCATCCGACTACGCATGGACAATGTGTCGGCGGTCTGCTATGTCAATCACCTGGGCGGCACCCAATCGGCTACCTTGGCTCGACTGGCGAAAGAGTTCTGGTCTTACTGTCTTTCCAGGGACATCATGGTGCAGGCGGAGTACCTTCCGGGTCTACACAACGTCCGGGCGGATCGGAGTTCCCGATGCTTCGCGGATGGCAGCGACTGGAGGCTAGCACCGGAGATGTTCTCCACGATCTCGGACACCTGGGGTCCTTACGCCATAGACCTCTTCGCGTCGCGGCTCAATACTCACCTTCCCAGGTTCTTCAGCTGGCGCCCGGATCCGGAGGCGGAGGCGGTGGATGCGTTTCTCCAGGACTGGTCGTCGGCTCTACACTACGCATTTCCACCTTTTGCCATGATTCCGAGGATGCTGCTGCAGGCTCGTCGTCAAGTTGCGGAATTGGTGGTGGTGATCCCCTTCTGGGGGACTCAAGCATGGTACCCGATCCTCCTGGAACTCCTGACGGACGTGCCTCTCCTCCTTCCGGGTCAGACGGATCTCCTCCAGGGCCCTCTGGGTGTTCCTCACCCCCTGCTGCTCGACGGCTTCCTTCAACTTCTGGCGTGCCGGATCTCCGGACTCCCGGAGAGGTTCGAAGGCATTTCGGAGGCAACTAGACGCCTCCTGGACAACGCTTGGGCTCCCGGCACCCGAAAATCTTACCGGGCAGCTTGGGGATCTTGGGTTAGCTGGTGCGTGGAACGAAACCTTGATCCCGTTTCGGATCCTGTGACCCATTTATTGCAGTTCCTTACGTCCCTTTTTGAGGCGGGGAAGGCTTATCGGACCATTAATTTGTTCCGTTCGGCGATTTCTTCAACTCATCAAGGTTTTGATGGCGTCCCGGCAGGTCAACACCCTTCGGTGTCACGCCTACTACGTGGATCGCGCTTGGCTCGGCCTCTTCGGCCACGCTTCACCACTACGTGGGACGTTTCCCTGGTCCTCTCTTTTCTCTCTGCGTGGCCTGAGAACACGGCTCTTTCTCTCCGGCAACTGTCTGCCAAGTTGTTGACCCTCTTTTGTCTCATTTCTTGTAAGAGGGTTTCCGATGTCAGGGCTTTGGATCATGACGCTAGGTCCTTTTCTCCCGAGGGCGTCACATTTAACATTACGCGGCGCACTAAGACTAATATTCGGTCTGTCTCTAATCCCTGTTTCCCGTCTTCCCCGGCGCTCTGTCCGGTAGCCTGTTTGCGGGAGTATGAGTCGCGTACTCGGACTCACCGCTCTGCGGACGTTCCACAACTGTTCCTTTCCATTCGCCATCCTTTTGGCCCGGTGTCTAGTCCCACATTGGCGCGTTGGATGAAGTGGGTCATGTCCCTGTCTGGGATTGATACGGCGGTCTTTACCGCTCATTCGGCCAGGGGCGCGGCTGCCACTGCCCTGGCCGTTTCGGGGGCTCGTTTGGAGGACATTTTGCGTTTGGCTGACTGGTCTAGGGCCACGACGTTCAGGGAATTTTATTTTCGTCCGCCCCCTCATGTGTTTTCATCGATTATTGATCAGCTTTGAACTTGCAATAGGAGCCTCCGTGTCTTGCTGTAAAACTAAATGATTTTCCTATTTCATGACGTAAAGTCATAGTTTTATTAAAGACACGGAGGCGAGTATTGCCCGCCCTGGGTTGTTCCTGCCCGCCCTTTTGTGGTTTTAATTTATTGGACTGTTTACATTGTCGTTTATGGTTATTTATTACGTATACTTGTATAGTTGTATTACTGACTGTTTATGGTTCTGTTTTCAGCGACCTTATAATGTACGACCGTTTTCCTGGGTCGGTTTTGTTCAGTTTCTGCCTGCCTCTTACACTGGCTATATTATTTGCTTTGTTTCAGGTTGAAGGTTCCACGACGTATGGACTTCTGCGTTGTCCCCGGTTTCCGGAGGTGTTAGCCATGTTGGCTTGAATTCTACAGTGTGATGGACCAGTTTGTTTATCGTTCTCGGGTCCAGTTCCAGTTTCCGGTTTCGGTTCCAGTTCCGGTTATGCAGTTGGTGTCTCGGTTACAAAGAAAGAGGAAGTTACTAAAGAGGACACTGCTTATTATAGGATCTGTCAGGGGAGGGTCCTTTATTGTTATGATTATGTAAATTTCTTCTTTGCTGCTATTGGTGGAAAGTAAAGAAGGAGATAGCAATACTCGCCTCCGTGTCTTTAATAAAACTATGACTTTACGTCATGAAATATGAAAATCATTTAGTTACATCCTGTATTATACTCCAGAGCTGCACTCACTATTCTGCTGGTGCAGTCACTTTGTACATACATTACATTACTTATCCTGTACTGATCCTGAGTTACATCCTGTATTATTACTACCTTGGCTCGACTGGCGAAAGAGTTCTGGTCTTACTGTCTTTCCAGGGACATCATGGTGCAGGCGGAGTACCTTCCGGGTCTACACAACGTATGTGTACATACATTACTTATCCTGTACTGATCCTGAGTTACATCCTGTATTATTACTCCAGAGCTGCACTCACTATTCTGCTGGTGCAGTCACTGTGTACATACATTACATCACTTATCCTGTACTGATCCTGAGTTACATCCTGTATTATACTCCAGAGCTGCACTCACTATTCTGCTAGTCCAGTCACTGTGTACAGACATTACATCACTTATCCTGTACTGATCCTGAGTTTTACAGCAAGACACGGAGGCTCAGTATTGCTATCTCCTTCTTCACTTTCCACCAATAGCAGCAAAGAAGAAATTTACATAATCATAACAATAAAGGACCCTCCCCTGACAGATCCTATAATAAGCAGTGTCCTCTTCAGTGTCTTCCTCTTTCTTTGCTGCTTCCACCAAGATAAGTAACATCTATTCAGTATATTGTTATTGCTTGATTGCTGCGATTTAAGGGTTAATCGCAGGATCAGGCCGCAGGCAAAGGAAGAAACAAGGGTGGGAATCGGAAGCCGCAAAAATCGCAGCCGGAGAGTAAAACCGGCACTAAACAATCGGGTAGCACTAAAAAGATCGGACGCGAGTCTCCAGGGCTGGGGTGCCCACTGCCAAGGTGTTTCCACGGGAGGTCGGTGGTCGGAGGTCGAGAGCCGTCTTCACATCAACGCGTTGGAACTACTGGCGGGTTCTTTTGCCATCTGTTTTTCCAATGGCATCGCCCATGCGTGTATCCGCTTGCGCATGGACAATGTGTCGGCGGTCCGCTATGTCAATCACCTGGGCGGCACCCAGTCGGCTACTTTGGCTCGACTGGCGAAGGAGTTCTGGTCCTACTGTCTTTCCAGGGACATCATGGTACAGGCGGAGTACCTTCCGGGTCTTCACAACTACCGAGCAGATTGGAGCTCCCGATACTTCACGGACGGCAGCGACTGGAGGCTCGCGCCGGAGATGTTCTCCACGATCTCGGACACCTGGGGTCCTTGCGTCATAGACCTCTTTGCGTCACGGCTCAATACTCACCTACCCAGGTTCTTCAGCTGGCGCCCGGATCCGGAAGCGGAGGCTGTGGATGCGTTTCTTCAGGACTGGTCGTCCGTTCTTCATTACGCGTTTCCACCTTTTGCCATGATTCCGAGGATGCTGTTACAGACTCGTCGTCAGGGACCCGAAAATCTTACCGGGCAGCTTGGGGATCTTGGGTTAGCTGGTGCGTGGAACGGGACCTGAATCCCATTTCGGCGCCTGTGACCCATCTGTTGCAATTCCTTACGTCTCTTTTTGAAGCGGGTAAGGCTTATCGGACCATTAATCTGTTCCGTTCGGCGATTTCTTCTACTCATCAGGGTTTTGATGGTGTTCCGGCGGGACAACACCCTTTGGTGTCGCGCCTGTTGCGTGGCTCACGCTTGGCTCGGCCTCCCCGGCCACGTTTCACCACTACGTGGGACGTTTCCCTGGTCCTTTCCTTCCTCTCTGCGTGGCCTGAAAACGCAGCGCTTTCCCTTCGTCAGCTGTTGGCTAAGTTGTTGACCCTCTTTTGCCTCATTTCCTGTAAGATGGTTTCCGATGTCAGGGCTCTGGATCATGATGCGAGGTCTTTTTCTCCCGAAGGCGTCACATTTAACATTACGCGACGCACCAAGACCAATATTCGGTCTGTTTCTTATCCCTGTTTCCCGTCTTCCCCGGCGCTCTGTCCCGTAGCCTGCTTGCGGGAATATGAGTTGCGCACTCGGACTCACCGCTCTGCGGACGTCCCGCAACTGTTTCTCTCTATTCGCCATCCTTTTGGCCCGGTGACTAGTCCCACTTTGGCGCTTTGGATGAAGTGGGTCATGTCCCTTTCAGGAATTGATACGGCGGTCTTTACCGCTCATTCGTCCAGGGGCGCGGCTGCCACTGCCCTGGCTGTTTCGGGTGCTCGTTTGGAGGATATTTTGCGTTTGGCCGATTGGTCTAGGGCCTCTACGTTTAGGGAGTTTTACTTTCGTCCGCCCCCTCATGTGTTTTCATCTATTATTGATCAGCTTTGAACTTGCAATAGGAGCCTCCGTGTCTTGCTGTAAAACTAAATGATTTTCCTATTCCATGACGTAAAGTCATAGTTTTATTAAAGACACGGAGGCGAGTATTGCCCACCCTGGGTTTTTCCTGCCCACCCTTTTATTGTGATTATTGGACTGTTTACATTGTCTTTATTGTTATTTATTACGTATATTTATATTGCTGAGTATTTATGATTTTTCTATTTTTTCAGCGACCTTACGGTTTACGACCGTTTCCAGGGTCGATCTTGTTCAGTTTCTGCCTGATTCTTACACTGGCTATATTATTTGCTCTGTTTCAGGTTGAGTCTCCACGGTGTATGGAGTTCTACGTTGTTCCAGTGGATGGTTGTCGTTTCTCGGGTCCAGTTCCAGTTTCCGGTTCCAGTTCCAGTTGCGGTTATATGAGTGGTGTCATGGATACAAAGAAAGAGGAAGTTACTGAAGAGGACACTGCTTATTATAGGATCTGTCAGGGGTGGATCCTTTATTGTTATGATTATGTAAATTTCTTCTTTGCTGATATTGGTGGAAAGTAAAGAAGGAGATAGCAATATGAGCCTCCGTGTCTTTAATAAAACTATGACTTTACGTCATGGAATAGGAAAATCATTAAGTTACATCCTGTATTTTACTTCAGAGCTGCACTCACTATTCTGCTGGTGCAGTCACTGTGTACATACATTACATATCCTGTACTGATCCTGAGTTACATCCTGTATTATACTCCAGAGCTGCACTCACTATTCTGCTGGTGCAGTCACTGTGTACATACATTACATTACTTATCCTGTACTGATCCTGAGTTACATCCTGTATTATACTCCAGAGCTGCACTCACTATTCTGCTGGTGCAGTCACTGGGTACATACATTACATTAGTTATCCTGTACTGATCCTGAGTTACATCCTGTATTATACTCCAGAGCTGCACTCACTATTCTGCTGGTGGAGTCACTGTGTACATACATTACTTATCCTGTACTGATCCCGAGTTGCATCCTGTATTATACTCCAGAGCTGCACTCACTATTCTGCTGGTGGAGTCACTGTGTACATACATTACATTACTTATCCTGTACTGATCCTGAGTTGCATCCTGTATTATACTCCAGAGCTGCACTCACTATTCTGCTGGTGCAGTCACTGTGTACATACATTACATTACTTATCCTGTACTGATCCTGAGTTGCATCCTGTATTATACTCCAGAGCTGCACTCACTATTCTGCTGGTGGAGTCACTGTGTACATACCTTACATTACTTATCCTGTACTGATCCTTAGTTACATCCTGTATTATACCCCAGAGCTGCACTCACTATTCTGCTGGTACAGTCACTGTGTGCGTACATTACATTACTTATCCTGTACTGATCCTTAGTTACATCCTGTATTATACTCCAGAGCTGCACTCACTATTCTGCTGGTGGAGTCACTGTGTACATACATTACATTACTTATCCTGTACTGATCCCGAGTTGCATCCTGTATTATACTCCAGAGCTGCACTCACTATTCTGCTGGTGGAGTCACTGTGTACATACATTACATTACTTATCCTGTACTGATCCTGAGTTGCATCCTGTATTATACTCCAGAGCTGCACTCACTATTCTGCTGGTGGAGTCACTGTGTACATACATTACTTATCCTGTACTGATCCTGAGTTGCATCCTGTATTATACTCCAGAGCTGCACTCACTATTCTGCTGGTGGAGTCACTGTGTACATACATTACTTATCCTATACTGATCCTGAGTTACATCCTGTATTATACTCCAGAGCTGCACTCACTATTCTGCTGGTGCAGTCACTGTGTACATACATTACATTACTTATCCTGTACTGATCCTGAGTTGCATCCTGTATTATACTCCAGAGCTGCACTCACTATTCTGCTGGTGGAGTTACTGTGTACATACCTTACATTACTTATCCTGTACTGATCCTTAGTTACATCCTGTATTATACCCCAGAGCTGCACTCACTATTCTGCTGGTACAGTCACTGTGTGCGTACATTACATTACTTATCCTGTACTGATCCTTAGTTACATCCTGTATTATACTCCAGAGCTGCACTCACTATTCTGCTGGTGGAGTCACTGTGTACATACATTACATTACTTATCCTGTACTGATCCCGAGTTGCATCCTGTATTATACTCCATAGCTGCACTCACTATTCTGCTGGTGGAGTCACTGTGTACATACATTACATTACTTATCCTGTACTGATCCTGAGTTACATCCTGTATTATACTCCAGAGCTGCACTCACTATTCTGCTGGTGCAGTCACTGTGTACATACATTACATTACTTATCCTGTACTGATCCTTAGTTACTTCCTGTATTATACTCCAGAGCTGCACTCACTATTCTGCTGGTGGAGTCACTGTGTACCTACATTACATTACTTATCCTGTACTGATCCTTAGTTACATCCTGTATTATACCCCAGAGCTGCACTCACTATTCTGCTGGTACAGTCACTGTGTGCGTACATTACATTACTTATCCTGTACTGATCCTTAGTTACATCCTGTATTATACTCCAGAGCTGCACTCACTATTCTGCTGGTGGAGTCACTGTGTACATACATTACATTACTTATCCTGTACTGATCCCGAGTTGCATCCTGTATTATACTCCAGAGCTGCACTCACTATTCTGCTGGTGGAGTCACTGTGTACATACATTACTTATCCTGTACTGATCATTAGTTACATCCTGTATTATACTCCAGAGCTGCACTTACTATTCTGCTGGTGCAGTCACTGTGTACATACATTACATTACTTATCCTGTACTGATCCTGAGTTGCATCCTGTATTATACTCCAGAGCTGCACTCACTATTCTGCTGGTGGAGTTACTGTGTACATACCTTACATTACTTATCCTGTACTGATCCTTAGTTACATCCTGTATTATACCCCAGAGCTGCACTCACTATTCTGCTGGTACAGTCACTGTGTGCGTACATTACATTACTTATCCTGTACTGATCCTTAGTTACATCCTGTATTATACTCCAGAGCTGCACTCACTATTCTGCTGGTGGAGTCACTGTGTACATACATTACATTACTTATCCTGTACTGATCCTGAGTTACATCCTGTATTATACTCCAGAGCTGCACTCACTATTCTGCTGGTGGAGTCACTGTGTACATACATTACATTACTTATCCTGTACTGATCCTGAGTTACATCCTGTATTATACTCCAGAGCTGCACTCACTATTCTGCTGGTGCAGTCACTGTGTACATACATTACATTACTTATCCTGTACTGATCCTGAGTTACATCCTGTATTATACTCCAGAGCTGCACTCACTATTCTGCTGGTGGAGTCACTGTGTACCTACATTACATTACTTATCCTGTACTGATCCTGAGTTACATCCTGTATTATACTCCAGAGCTGCACTCACTATTCTGCTGGTGCAGTCACTGTGTACATACATTACATTACTTATCCTGTACTGATCCTTAGTTACATCCTGTATTATACTCCAGAGCTGCACTCACTATTCTGCTGGTGGAGTCACTGTGTACATACATTACATTACTTATCCTGTACTGATCCTGAGTTACATCCTGTATTATACTCCAGAGCTGCACTCACTATTCTGCTGGTGGAGTCACTGTGTACATACATTACTTATCCTGTACTGATCCTGAGTTACATCCTGTATTATACTCCAGAGCTGCACTCACTATTCTGCTGGTGCAGTCACTGTGTACATACATTACATTACTTATCCTGTACTGATCCTGAGTTACATCCTGTATTATACTCCAGAGCTGCACTCACTATTCTGCTGGTGCAGTCACTGTGTACATACATTACATTACTTATCCTGTACTGATCCTGAGTTACATCCTGTATTATACTCCAGAGCTGCACTCACTATTCTGCTGGTGGAGTCACTGTGTACATACATTACTTATCCTGTACTGATCCTGAGTTACATCCTGTATTATACTCCAGAGCTGCACTCACTATTCTGCTGGTGCAGTCACTGTGTACATACATTACTTATCCTGTACTGATCCTGAGTTACATCCTGTATTATACTCCAGAGCTGCACTCACTATTCTGCTGGTGCAGTCACTGTGTACATACATTACATTACTTATCCTGTACTGATCCTGAGTTACATCCTGTATTATACTCCAGAGCTGCACTCACTATTCTGCTGGTGGAGTCACTGTGTACATACATTACTTATCCTGTACTGATCCTAGTTACATCCTGTATTATACTCCAGAGCTGCACTCACTATTCTGCTGGTGCAGTCACTGTGTACATACATTACTTATCCTGTACTGATCCTGAGTTACATCCTGTATTATACTCCAGAGCTGCACTCACTATTCTGCTGGTGGAGTCACTGTGTACATACATTACATTACTTATCCTGTACTGATCCTGAGTTACATCCTGTATTATACTCCAGAGCTGCACTCACTATTCTGCTGGTGGAGTCACTGTGTACATACATTACATTACTTATCCTGTACTGATCCTGAGTTACATCCTGTATTATACTCCAGAGCTGCACTCACTATTCTGCTGGTGGAGTCACTGTGTACATACATTACTTATCCTGTACTGATCCTGAGTTACATCCTGTATTATACTCCAGAGCTGCACTCACTATTCTGCTGGTGGAGTCACTGTGTACATACATTACTTATCCTGTACTGATCCTGAGTTACATCCTGTATTATACTCCAGAGCTGCACTCACTATTCTGCTGGTGCAGTCACTGTGTACATACATTACATTACTTATCCTGTACTGATCCTGAGTTAGCATCCTGTATTATACTCCAGAGCTGCACTCACTATTCTGCTGGTGGAGTCACTGTGTACATACATTACATTACTTATCCTGTACTGATCCTTAGTTACATCCTGTATTATACTCCAGAGCTGCACTCACTATTCTGCTGGTGCAGTCACTGTGTACATACATTACATTACTTATCCTGTACTGATCCTGAGTTACATCCTGTATTATACTCCAGAGCTGCACTCACTATTCTGCTGGTGGAGTCACTGTGTACATACATTACATTACTTATCCTGTACTGATCCTGAGTTACATCCTGTATTATACTCCAGAGCTGCACTCACTATTCTGCTGGTGGAGTCACTGTGTACATACATTACATTACTTATCCTGTACTGATCCTGAGTTACATCCTGTATTATACTCCAGAGCTGCACTCACTATTCTGCTGGTGCAGTCACTGTGTACATACATTACATTACTTATCCTGTACTGATCCTGAGTTACATCCTGTATTATACTCCAGAGCTGCACTCACTATTCTGCTGGTGGAGTCACTGTGTACATACATTACATTACTTATCCTGTACTGATCCTGAGTTACATCCTGTATTATACTCCAGAGCTGCACTCACTATTCTGCTGGTGCAGTCACTGTGTACATACATTACATTACTTATCCTGTACTGATCCTTAGTTACATCCTGTATTATACTCCAGAGCTGCACTCACTATTCTGCTGGTGGAGTCACTGTGTACATACATTACATTACTTATCCTGTACTGATCCTGAGTTACATCCTGTATTATACTCCAGAGCTGCACTCACTATTCTGCTGGTGGAGTCACTGTGTACATACATTACTTATCCTGTACTGATCCTTAGTTACATCCTGTATTATACTCCAGAGCTGCACTCACTATTCTGCTGGTGCAGTCACTGTGTACATACATTACATTACTTATCCTGTACTGATCCTGAGTTACATCCTGTATTATACTCCAGAGCTGCACTCACTATTCTGCTGGTGGAGTCACTGTGTACATACATTACATTACTTATCCTGTACTGATCCTTAGTTACATCCTGTATTATACTCCAGAGCTGCACTCACTATTCTGCTGGTGCAGTCACTGTGTGCGTACATTACATTACTTATCCTGTACTGATCCTTAGTTACATCCTGTATTATACTCCAGAGCTGCACTCACTATTCTGCTGGTGGAGTCACTGTGTACATACATTACATTACTTATCCTGTACTGATCCTGAGTTACATCCTGTATTATACTCCAGAGCTGCACTCACTATTCTGCTGGTGGAGTCACTGTGTACATACATTACTTATCCTGTACTGATCATTAGTTACATCCTGTATTATACTCCAGAGCTGCACTTACTATTCTGCTGGTGCAGTCACTGTGTACATACATTACATTACTTATCCAGTACTGATCCTGAATTACATCCTGTATTATACTCCCGAGCTGCACTCACTATTCTGCTGGTGGAGTCACTGTGTACCTACATTACATTACTTATCCTGTACTGATCCTTAGTTACATCCTGTATTATACTCCAGAGCTGCACTCACTATTCTGCTGGTGCAGTCACTGTGTACATACATTACTTATCCTGTACTGATCCTTAGTTACATCCTGTATTTTACTCCAGAGCTGCAACTTTTGCAGAGTCATAAAAATGGTCTCCTATAAAGCGGTTTCCGGTACAATGTGGAGGAACTTCTCAAGACAGAAGTATTAGACTGAATCCTTTCCAAGTGCAGCTATTTTCCACTATTGCATTTTAGTTTTTTTACATCATCTTCCAAAAGCCATAACTTTACTTTTCACGTAGAAGTATGAGGGCTTGTTTTTCGCAGGACAAGCTATATTTTCTAATGGCACCATATAATGTTCCATGCAAGGTATTGGGAAGCTAGAAATAAATGATTAGTAGGGTGGACATGTTACCTTAATTCTACAAGTCAGTATGAATACAGCAATACCAAATTTATACACTTTTTGTTATGTTTTAACTCTTTATAAAAAAAATTAAAATGAATAAATTGTTTGAGTAGCCATATTCACCCATAACTGTTTTATAATCATGTCTATGGAGCTGTGTAAGGGCTATTGAACACGGGTGGATTGTAGTGGCACTGCTGTGTGCATGCTGACAGACTGACTGCTAGGGAATAACTGCTTCACAAGCCTACTGAGGAGATGGGGCACCCCCCAGATAACAGACTTCACTCAACTCAATGTCGGATTGGGACTGTGGTAGTAGTCACCCGAATAGTAACATAGTACATAAGGCCGAAAAAAGACATTTGTCCATCCAGTTCGGCCTGTTAACCTGCAAGTTGATCCAGAGGAAGGCAAAAAAAAAAACCCTGTGAGGTAGAAGCCAATTTTCTCCACTTTATGGGAATAAAAAATTCCTTCCCGACTCCAATCAGGCATCAGAATAACGGATCAGCGACCCCTCTCTAGTATCTATAGCCTGTAATATTATTACACTCCAGAAATACATCCAGGCCCCTCTTGAACTCCTTTATTGTACTCACCATCACCACCTCCTCAGGCAGAGAGTTCCATAGTCTCACTGCTCTTACCGTAAAGAATCCTCTTCTATGTTTGTGTACAAACCTTCTTTCCTCCAGACGCAGAGGATGTCCCCTCGTCACAGTCACAGTCCTGGGGATAGATAGCTGATGGGAGAGATCTCTGTACTGACCCCTGATATATTTATACATAGTAATTAGATCTCCTCTCAGTTGTCTTTTTTCTAAAGTGAATAACCCTAATGTTGATAATCTTTCAGGGTACTGTAGTTGCCCCATTCCAGTTATTACTTTAGTTGCCCTCCTCTGGACCCTCTCCAGCTCTGCTATGTCTGCCTTGTTTACAGGAGCCCAGAACTGTACACAGTACTCCATGTGTGGTCTGACTAGTGATTTGTAAAGTGGTAGGACTATGTTCTCATCACGGGCATCTATGCCCCTTCTGATGCAACCCATTATCTTGTTGGCCTTGGCAGCAGCTGCCTGACACTGGTTTTTGCAGCTTAGTTTGCTGTTTATTAAAATTCCTAGATCCTTTTCCATGTCAGTGTGACCGAGTGTTTTACCATTTAGTATGTACGGGTGACTTGCATTATTCCTTCCCATGTGCATAACTTTACATTTATCAGTGTTAAACCTCATCTGCCACTTATCTGCCCAAGCCTCCAATCTATCCAGATCGCTCTGTAGTAGTATACTGTCCTCTGTAGTGTGTATATATATATATATATATATATATATATATATATATACAGTATACTGTCCTCTTCAGTGTTAATTACTTTACACAGTTTAGTGTCATCTGCGAAAATTGATATTTTACTATGCAAGCCTTCTACAAGATCCTTAATAAATATATTGAAGAGAATAGGGCCCAATACTGACCCCTGAGGTACCCCACTAGTGACAGTGACCCAATCTGAGTGTGTACCATTAATAACCGCCCTCTGTTTTCTATCCCTCAGACAGTTACTTACCCACATACAGACGTTTTCTCCCAGTCCGAGCATTCTCATTTTATATACTAACCTTTTATGTGGTACAGTGTCAAATGCTTTGGAGAAGTCCAGATACACGACATCCAGGATTCTGGCAGGCAATAGATACTAGTATTAAAGGGGTTGTCCAGGCTTAGGGTACTTTCACACTTGCGGCAGAGGATTCTGGCAGGCAATTCCGTCGCCGGACTGCCTGCCGGATCCGGCAATCCGGACGCAAACTGATGGCATGCTCATGCGGATCAGTATGACAAATTCGTTGCAATACCTTATCCGTCTTTCCGGTGACATCCGGAAAAACGGATCCGGTATAATTTATTTTATAAATTTTTTTGCAAATCTGACCAGTGTCACTTTATGTGGTGATAACTTTAAAAGGCTTTGACTTATCCAGGCCATTCTGAGATTGTTTTTTTCGTCACATATTGTACTTTATGACACTGGTAAAATGGAGTAAAAAAAAAAATCATTTTTATTTATAAAAAAAATACCAAATTTACAAAAAATTTGGAAAAATTTGCTAATTTTTACGTTTCAATTTCTCAACTTTTCAATTTCGCACCGGTTTTTATTTTTTATTTATAGCATTCATCTGAGCAGGTTGTCACGGATGCGGCGATACCTAATATATATACAATCTTATTTTTAAATGTAAGTTTTACACAATGATTTCATTTTTGAAACAAAAAAAATCATGTTTTAGTGTCTCCATAGTCTAAGAGCCATAGTTTTTGGGTGATTATCTAGGGTAGGGTATGATTTTTGTGGGATGAGATGACGGTTTGATTGGCACTATTTTGTGGTGCGTATGACTTTTTTATCGCTTGCTATTACACTTTTTGTGATGTAAGGTGACAAAAATTTGCTTTTTTTACACCGTTTTTATTTTAATTTTTTTACGGTATTCACCTGAGTGGTTAGGTCATGTGATATTTTTATAGAGCAGGTTATTACGGACGCGGCGATACCTAATATGTATACTTTTTTAAATTTATGTAAGTTTTACACAATGATTTCATTTTTTAGTGTTTCCATAGTCTGAGAGCCATAGTTTTTTCAGTTTTAAGGCGAATATCTTGGATAGGGTCTCATTTATGCAGGATGAGATGGCAGTTTGACTGGCACTATTTTGGTGTTCACCTGAGGGGTTAGGTCATGTAATATTTTTATGGAGCAGGTTATTACGGAGGCGGCGACGATACCTAATATGTATACTTTTTTTAAATTTACTTAAGTTTTACACAATAACAGCTTTTTTAAAACAAAAAAAATGATGTTTTAGTGTCTCCATATTCTGAGCCATAGTTTTTTTTTTTGGGGCAATTGTCTTAGGTAGGGGCTCATTTCTTGTGGGATGAGGTGACGGTTAGATTGGTACTATTTGATCGCTTGCTGTTGTACTTTTATTAAAGTAAGGTGACAAAAAAATTGTTTATTTAGCACAGTTTTTATTTTTTACTGTGTTCATGTGATATGTTTGTAGAGCCGGTCGATACGGACGCGGCGATACATAATATGTCTCTCTTTGGGACTTAAAGGGGTCTACATCCCCTTTACAATGCATTCCGATACTTCTGTATTGGAATGCATTGGCTATATGAGTAATACAGTGTGTATTACTCATACAGCTTCCTGCCTGTGAAATCCAGGGGGCTGGATCTCACAGGCTCTTCACCAGAAGGCAGCGCCGATGCCTAAGGAAGGCATCGCGCTGCCTTCCATGCCTTCGGGTCCCCATTACAGCCGCACGAGGACCCAATGGCACCGCCGCCCGCCCGCCGCAGCAACCCGTAAACGCTGCAAACCGTGGGGGGTGTCTGTCCCAGGGTGCCTGCTCAATGATTTGAGCAGGCACCTTGTTCCGATCACTGCTCGCCGCGCGGCGGTGATCGGAACTAAACATGACTGTTTGGTACGTCATGTGTCCTTAAGTACCAGGACATCATGACTTACCGGTATGTCATGTGTCTCCAAGAGGTTAAAGGTCTGCGCATGTGCAGACCGAAAAGCCGGATTTGTTTTTCCGGAACACTTAATGCCGGATCCGGCACTAATACACTTCAATGTAAATTAATGCCGGATCCGGCATTCCGGCAAGTGTTCAGTATTTTTGGTCGGAGATAAAACTGATGCATCCTGAACTGAATGCTCTCCATTCAGAATGCATTAGTTTAAAACTGATCAGTTTTTTTACGGTACTGAGCTCCTGTGACGGAACTCAATACCGGAAAACAAAATCGCTAGTGTGAAAGTACCCTTAGAGAAACATGGCTGATTTCTTCAAAAAAACAGCTCCAGCCCAGGCCATAGGTTGTGTCTTGTATCGCAGCTTGACTTTACTGCAGTCAATGGAGCACAGATGCAATACCGCACACAACCTGTGAACTAGTAGGGAGCTGTTTTTGGATGAAAGCAACCATGTTTTACTAATCCTGCACAACCCTTTTAATGCTCCACAAAACGTGTTTTCCAATTGGCCGCGTAGCATCGGGTCTTGAAGCATTCGGAAATAAGACGTAGCACAAACCGCTCTGTGTGCGATCTGACATTTTAACTCTGGCGCTGCAGATGTTGAAATCAAACTTTCGCTCCATACATCACATCCCTCTGAGCAAACTGTAAACTTAAAATGGAATAAAAAAAAAAATTAAAAAAGGATCTTCAAGTGGCCTAGAGAGGCTGGAAGTGTCAGATTATCCATATGATAATATATGGGTCCATCTGCTTCGGTTTAGCAGCCCTGACTGAAGCTAATTGGCAGATCAAGCCATTTGATGTACCACGTTAGATAAGAAGCTATGAGAGCCAACACTGACTGGGACACTTTTTGGATGGATCCCAAAGTCGCTCTTTCCCAACCGCAGTAAAATATCAGGGTGTTAACACGATCCAGATTGGACGCACAGAAGCTGCGGAGAAAGTAACAAGTGTCAAGCTGCTTTGAACTACTTTTGGCGAAGTCCTCCACCCAATTTTCCCTGGAGGGGCGGCTTAAGGAAACCTGAGCCGCAGGCTATAGACGTTCTCCGCTGCATCATGGTGGAATACACGGATGAGTGATTTACAGGCCTGTATAACATATTAGCGAGGTGTATCATGAGATAACATAAAAGAAGTTCCCAGTCTCTGGATCTTGTTATAGCAGTGCGAAGTGGTGACACCAGATATACCCGGCGCTAAGGTGCTTTATAGAGAGTCAAACATATGCTTAAAGGCTATGGACACCTTCGGGGGCAAAAAAAAAATTTATGACTGCATTTGACTAATTTTGGTCTAAAAATATTTTTTTCAATTTGTCTAAAAATTTTCAATCGTTCTGTCACAAAGGGTTAACTGTCTATCTGTGAGAATCGTACTTTCACGTTGTGCCCGGTCATCTAATAACCCTTCTCACTAAATTACTAAAAGGTCATAAACACTTATTGAAGCCACATTAATCAGTAAGATAAGAACTGAGCTCTAATGAGTGTTTAGGAGGTCGGAGTTAAGGAGTCGTCAGCAGGGTGAAAACAGACTAGAGAATCACAAGGCTGTACAGAGAAAAGGGTTCAACATTTTTTATAAAGACCAATTGATAAAAAAGGATTTTTAGTTTAAAATGAGTACAATGCAGTTACATATATATAAAAAATTGCCCCCAAAGGTGTTCATAGCCTTTAAAGAGGTTGTCCCCTTATCCATAGGAAATAGAGGGTGGGCATCCCCTTCAAAATGTAGATTTACCTTTGGTGAACCAACCTGACTATACTAGAGAATTGCATAAATAGTGTTTCCATAACACAATATTGTAGATTGTGGCCTCTGTGCAAGGTATTTCTCTCTATGTTGCTCTACATATCTCCGGGCAGACTACAATCTTAAAGGGGACCTATTAGTCCATGGATGCCCCCTCTGCCCTGGATCTAGTCACTCTAAAGGGCTGTCCGGAACCAGAAAAATGGTCAACGAAGTAGGAAAACCAAAGAGGGAAGTGTACGCTCGATCAGGGCAGACATTCCCTGCAGCAGGTGCTTGTCCACTCTATAGTTCTCTTAGGCCTCATGCACACGACCATTGTGTGTTTTGCGGTCCACAAATTGCGGATCCACAAAACACGGATGGCGTCCGTGTGCTTTCCGCAATTTGCAGAACAGCACGGACAGCCAATAATATAACTGCTTAAACGGACAAGAATAGGACAGGGTATATTTTTTTCGCGGACCACAGAACGGACGTAGTGCTGTCCGCATCTTTTGAGGCCCCATTGAAGTGAATGGGTCCACATCAAAGCCGCAAAAACTGCGTCTCGGATGTGGACCAAAACAACGGTCGTGTGCATGAGGCCTTAGGGTGTATTCACTGCATGCATTTTAATGGCTTTATGAAAAAAGCACAGGTGATTCCCATTAAGCTGCAGTATATTATGGTAAAAAACACACATTATTCACTACAGAGCAAAAAAACATGGCACAACCGCACTGTATAAATGCACTTAGTATATTAAGGAGAATAGACAACCTGCTTTCTGCGACTGAAAATCAATTTAATTCATCTGAATGGAGCTTGCAGAAATCCATGTGTTTACTGCCAAAACAACCCCATTCAGATGAATGGAAGTGATTTTCAGTTGCATATATTTTCTGCAACTACCGTATTGTTCGCTTTTTAAGATGCACCTGATGATAAGACGCACCCCAGGTTTTAGAGGAGGAAAAAAGGAAAAAATATATTTTTTATCAGATTCTCAGATTAGACCCCCAAATTAGAACTTCACATCAGACCCTCATATCAGGAACTCAGTTCTGAGCCCTATATCAGGACCTCACATCAGACCCCCATATCAGGACCTCACATCAGACCTCCATATCAGGACCTCACAAGACCCCATCAGACCTCCATGCCAGACCCCCATCAACCCTCTATGCCAGACCCCCATTAGACCTAGATGCCAGACCCCCTATCAGAGATCTCTGCAGAAGTTGTGCTCCCTTGTCTTCTGTCCCGCGTTGCACTGCCATATAACTGTGTGCAGTGTTGGGTCATAGTGCGCGCACTATGTCCTGACACTGTACATGGTCAGTACCTGCTGCGCAGCGTGGCCACAGGGAAGAAGACCAGGGAGGGTGAGTACCAGCAGTGCCTCACTCCCTGCACCTAATGCATTCCATAATGGAAGTGCTCGCTAGTATTTGCTTTATAAGACGTACGGACATTTTCCCCTCACTTTTGGGGGAACAAAAGTGCATCTTATAAAGCGAAAAATACAGTAAATCTGAAGCGTGTAAAGGCTCCCTTTTGGTTTAATAACGATTTGACCATTTTCCTGATATATTTGTTAAAATGGATCAAAAACTAGAAGTTCAGAACTGCATTTTAAAGAACTACCATAGACACATATGGCATATCCAAAATACTGCTCGACTCCTCCTGCTACCAGCATAGTGTCAGGAGTTTACCAAGCCAAGATAGTGTGCGTGGCTGTGCTGGGAGGGATGCGATGCTGACCATTCAAGCCCCAGCCGGTCAACCTATCACTGAGGTTGGAAGCAGAGCCAATCAGCTTCTAATCGCATGGCTGGTTGGGTGATTTAATTCTGCTACTCAGTCACTGCCAGTCGTCATTGTGTACCATGTCCTGTCTCTGTTTGTGCCTACCTAAGACCTCCTTGTAAACCCTCTGTGTACCAACCTTGGCTTGTTTCCTGGATTAACCCCTCATCCACTGTTTTGACATTATCTGACTCTCTTGGTTCTGATCCTGCTTGTCTACTACTGTTTGCACTCCAGTCATTCTGGTAGGTCTGCATTTAGCGAGCTTACACCAGTTTTCTGCCACCTTACTCTGCAGATGTAACCTGACTCCCTAGCATCCAAGTCCATGCGGGGGCTCTGGTGAAGAACCTAGGGGTAGACTTAGCTTCCTACCAACCACAGTAGTTAAGCAAGACGTGCAGTAGTTTCTGAATTTTCTGGCTGTGGTTTTGGATGGTAACCACAGCGTTTCCTTACACATAGATTACAATTGAGCTAACGTGACCAGCTCCCCTATGCTACTGCCCATTATTGACATGTATCCAATGACCATAGGGTTGTCTAGTTTAGAGATCTCAACTTCATACACAGTATTAGAGAATTCTGAGTTAAGTAGTGCGTTCCCTATTCAGGGTCCTCATCTTTTGGCCACAGTGGAGGAGAGCAGTTACAAAGAGCATTTCTTGCTCTGGAGGACCTATCCTGTCCTTTATTGAACAGATAACCCACTGATATTAATGGATACTGTGCAATGCTTGATTTCCCCTGAGGTGGTGCTGTTGGGACATTAAAGGGAGTCTGTCACCTTTAAAATTGATTTCAAAGTAAGCATACTGCCCTGTAGGGTAGGTATGCTGAAACATAACCATACCGTTTTTGTAAAAATTCAGTCCTCTAATTTTGATAAATGCTTATTTTTATGTAACTAAGGTTTTCAGTGCTCCACGGACAGGGCCACTCCATGCTGTGCATTTAGCTTCCCTCTGTGTCACTGCTACAGATTCAAAAATCTCAAGGATTGTGAATTAAACAAGACGGAGAGGCGCTAGGTGGCGTTACTGTCGGAATGATGGTGCACCAAATGGAGAAGCCCATGGTGCTAAGAAAACCATATTTGCATTGAACATAAAAAGAAGCATTTCTCAGAATTAGATAACAGGATCTTCAGAAGAAAGGTATGCTTGTGTTTCAGGAGTCCTACCATACATGGACAGACTTCATTGATCACTGAGGGTCCCAGCTGGAGGACACTCTGTTATCATCTCATTTTCAAGGGGCCCTTTCTAACAATTAAGGATTGTCTAAAGTGGAGAATCCATCTTGTGGTAGCATATTGCTAGGATATATAGTAATTTTATGATCTGCGTCGCTGATTTAGCGCTGCAGCCACTTCATTCTCAGGATTGTGGGGGTCCCAGTGATCAATAGACCTCCAATTCCAGTGATGGCATTTCCTAACAATAGTGAAAGAAGGAGATATCTCTGGCTACAATACCCCTAGGTTACATTCACACACCAGTGGAAAAAAACAAAAACAAAAAAAAAAACGGATATTAAAAATAGAGGAACTTCTAGTTTTTCATGGCCATTTTAAATCCATCTGACCAGAAAACGGCCATTAAAAATGTTATTGTTTTTTTTTAACCCCAACCCCTGCAGTGCCTTCAGATTTTATAATTCTGCACATAGTGCCCTCAGGTCATATATTGGCCCGATAGTGCCCACAGTATAAATAATTCCCTCGGTATGCAAAATACCCCTGGTAGTTCTGACAAATACTCGCCTCACCTATGGCACACATGGGAACACTCACTCTGCTCTGGAGGCAGCAGGACCTGACGCTCCCAGTGTCGTGACATCACAAGATAACACATCAGGTCCTGCTGCGTCCAGTCCGGAGCATATGTTCTCATGCGTGCCTATGGTGCGGTATCTTTTTTTTTTTTTTTTCATAGTGTACCCTTTTTTAACAGCCGTTAGACAGACAGTGCACTTCTATCTAAACTGCCATTAAAAACAGAGCCATTGACTTCAATGGGTCCTTCTGGCGTCAAAACGGCCAAAATTGGGACATGTTCGGTTTTTGGACGCCATTATTCACATTGCAGTGAATCTTTCATCCATCATCCCGTTTCATTGGCCATGTGTGGCCAGTCTGAAGAACTGTAACAGTCGATATGGAGTAAAATGTGTATGGCCGCGTCTTCGAAAGGAACGTTCACTAGATGATTGTTCAATGGCTGTTCAACCATCAACCAACTTCTATCTAATGTGTATGGCCATCTTTATGGTAATGGTCACACGGTACGGTGAAATTAATCACGAGAAAAGCCCTTGATGCAAGTATCCTGTCAGCTGCCATTGCGCAGACTGCTGACAGCGGAAGGGTGGACAAAGGGAAAACCGACCCAGCCTCACCAAATAGCCTCATTCTACTTCCCAGCCTGGTCAAATACTAATACAAGTTCATAAAGAGTGTCCTAAAAATTTGAAAAGTGAATTAAACACCAGATGGTCCTTCATTTAAAGAGATTATGATCACAATCGCTCTTTTAGTCACTTTCCACTAATTGCATTAGTTTTTCCCACTTTAAATTTTTTTTTGCAACTATTGACTCATATACGAGGCCTTTTCGCGTTCTCTGCTTTACAGGATTAGAGCCAAGTACATGCTGAGGGCGCATCGTAATGTGATAATCTGCACATGGTTTTCTCGGTTATAAAGTTTGACTCTGAAAACATAATATCGACCACATCACATCACTGGAAACAGGCGGATTACAGGACCACAAGACCAAAATAACATCCGGTCTTCCTCAAAAAATAAAGGAGCTGAAGAAAACCCTCCCCATGCTCCCATGCCCCATGATAGTAGATGGTAGTGAGAAGGTTCTGGTAATCAAGGGGGCAGATTCTAGGAATTTTACTGTGATACTGAAATCACTAGACCCTCAGTGCAGCAATCTGATCCCCCCAACCTGAGATGATAACAACACAAAAATTGTTACAGAGAAAAGACTAGAACAGGACGTACAAGATATATAAGACAGAGATGAGATAGCACGTTTTTGAACTTTTCCACATTTTGTTCATGTTACACCCACAATGATAGGGCAATTTTAACAGTAGAACTGTTATTTACTGAAGAATCAAGTTTAGTTACAGCTCCTTCAAAAAGTATTCATTCTCCTTGAACTTCCATGAATAAGCTTTGATCTACATTATTCCATTGTAGCTCTGGCTGTATGTTTAGGGTCGTTGAACCTCTACCCCAGTCTCAAGTCTTCTGAAGCCTCTACCAGGTTTTCCTCCCGGATTGCACTGTACTTAGCTCCATCCATCTTCATTTAGGCCAAAAAGTTTACCTTTAGTACCATCTGATCAGAGCACTTTCTTCCACATGCTTGCTGTGTCCCCTACATGGCTTGTAGCAAAATGCAAACGGGACGTCTTTTGGCTTTCTTCTTGCCACTCTTTCATAAAGGCCAGATTTGTGGAGTACATGACTAATACGGGTAGTTGTCCTGTGGACAGATTCTCCCACCTGAGCTGTGGATCTCTGCATCTCCTCCAGAGGGACCATGGGCCTCTTGGCTACTTCTCTAGTTAGTGCTCTCCTTGTCTGGCTGTCAGTTTAGGTGGACAACCATGTCTTGGTAGCTTTGCAGTTGTGCCACACTCCTTCCATTTTCAGATGATGGACTGAACAGTGCTCAGTGAAATTTTGAGAGCTTGGGATATTTTTTTTTAACGACCAAACCCTGCTTTACATTTCACCACAACTTTATCCCTGACCTGTCTGTTGTGTTTCTTGGTTTTCATGATGCTGTTTGATGACTAATGTTCTCTAACAAACTTCTGAGACCTTCACAGAACTGCTGTAGTTATACTGAGAATAAATTACACACAGGTGGACTCTATTTACTAATTAGGTGAATTCTGAAGGCAATTGGTCACACTGGATTTTTTCTTTTTACTTCACTCATATTTGCTACTTTGTGTTGGTCTATCACATAAAATCCTCCAAAATACATTTAGGTTTGTGGGTGTAAAGTGAAAAAAAAAAAAAGGGGAATACTTTGTCAAGGCACTGTAGATAGATAAATCCCATTCTGCCCATAGAAGTCTATGGAGAAGGAATGAGCTACTAGAAGTTTTTATAGGGTACTTTCACACTAGCATTTTTGTTTTCCGGTATTGAGTTCCGTCACAGGACTGATCAGTTTTATCCTAATGCATTCTGAATAGAGAGCATTCTGGAACCGTCTGAGAAATGCCATCAGTTTGCGTCCGGATTGCTGGATCCGGCAGGCAGTTCCGGCGACGGAACTGCCTGCTGGAATCCTCTGCCGCAAGTGTGAAAGTACCCTTATAGTTACCTGTGGTATAATTCATAAAAAGTTTCTTGGAGAATTAGTGACCTGCTCTTTGGTTGTTTTGCTAAATCAGACCAGAGCCTGAACCCCTTCCTTTTCTTGTCTTTACAGTAGAAATATAGTGGCGAACTTTAATAAATCAAAAGTTTCCCATACTCACATAGGGTCGGCTCCCAGTTTCTCAAAAATTCTTAAATGAATTTCCCTAGTAACTGTGACACATTCCTAGCGTCTACATTACTGACACTTATCTCTTATCTACAGGACTCAGATGAACAGGGGTGCTATGCTGTCCATAAAAGTCTATGGAGAAACGAGGGGGGGGGGGGGGGGAGAAAGAGGCATTTTTTCTCATAAGATATATTATAAAAGTTTTTTTTACGTTCACCTGTACTATTATTTTTCAGAAAGTTTGCTTCAAGTACAGTGAACATTTAAGGACTTTACCAGTCATTTCTATGTAAGTATAGTGTCTCAGGACATGAATCGCAGACTGTAACTAGATGCACAATGCTATATTTTAGTCTTAAGAGCCCTTAAACTTCTTCACTGCGCCTGGTTAGGTACACATAATTAATTAAATGAAAAGTCCCCGGATCATACAGCTGCTGATTAAAGTTTTACCACAATAGTCCCTTACGTGCATTGTAGCCTGCACTCTGGTTTAATTTGTCTGAGGTCTTAAATCCCCTTTTCTATGCTCAGAATAATTCAATATGATAATGTAGACAGGATTAAAGACTCACCCCGCACAAAGAGATGAAGTTTGATTCTGTCAATTCTCTATTAACGCATCCCCTCCCCCCCCCAACACCACCTTTGTGAATACATCAATCCAGCAGGACCATCAGATGGAACCTGCAGGACCCACAAACTGAAATGCTGTTATCCAAACTCATAAACCCCTCAAAAAGCTCTAAAGTTCAGAAATCTAAACTGGTACTACAAGTCCCTGCGCTCCCAAATAGTGATGGACGAACATCGGCCGGGATGAAAAGTTCACGAACCGCTCTTTCGAGGTGGGCCCCATTCACTTTAATGGCAGGCGAACCTGAAAAACCTTCAGGTCATATTTGCAGCCACCAAATACTAGAAGTGCACAAATAGTCCCACAACATGGACAGTGACATACCAGAGGGGGATCAATGGCAAAAATTCCCACAAAAAATATGTATTTTAATCAGGGGCCATTTTTATGTGTCTTAAAAAATGTGCCCTGCTGGAGCCTAGAAAATTTTTATTTTAGGCCACGGAATTACTGGGCCCCAAAAATTAGGCATTCACCTGACAGAAAAGAACAAATGATTATGTGGCTGGAGGTATATTAGACGGTCATTGGATATCAATTTTACTGTAGGCCTGTGGAGTACAGGCCCCAAAAATTAGGCATTCACTTGACAGAAAATAACAAGTCATTATGTGGCTGGAGGTATATTAGACGGTCACTGGATAACAATTTTACTGTAGGCCAGTACAGGCCGCAAAAATTAGGCATTCACCTTACAGAAAAGAACTAGTGATTATGTGGCAGGAGGTACATTAGGCAGTCACTGGATAAAAATTTTACTGTAGGCCACTGGAGTAGAGGCCCGAAAAATTAGGCATTCACCTGACAGAAAAGGCCTTTTATGCCGCTGTATTTACATAAGACAGGGACCATTCTTTCTTCTGGGTGGTGGCAGATATGTGTGGGCTGGCATGAGGAAATTCAATTACACGTGGTCGTCACAGGTGTTGTATTCCTCCAAGATCCATGTCATTTTTAGAAATGTGAGGTAGTCCACACTGTTGTGAGCTAGGCGCTTATCGGTCATGATCCCCCCTGCTGCGCTGAACGTTCTTTCGGACAGGACACTCGACAAGAGGGGCAAGCCAAGAGTTCCATGGCAAATTGTGCCAGCTCTGGCCACATGTCAAGCCTGCACACCCAGTAGTCCAGGGGTTCATCGCTTCTCAGAGCGTCCACATCAGCCGTTAACCCGATGTAGTCGGACACCTGTCGTTCTAGGCGTTCCCTGAGGCTGGATCCGGAGGGCGGCTGTCGATGGGTTGGCTGCAAGAATGATCTCTTATCCGAAGTGACCAACACATCTTCAAACCGCCCTCTTCTTGCAGGCGCGGTAGGATTGGTACCCGCACCTGTTTCTCTGTGGGTGGAAATTCCTCTGCCAGTGCCCGCAACAGCAGAATGCAGCATCTCTTGCAGCAAGGCCTGGAAATGCTGCATTCTGACAGCCCTCTGTGATACTGGTAACATGTCCGCCATTTTGTGTTTGTACCGGGAGTTGCCGCCCAGTACTGGTCCTTGCCCTTTATGCTTTTTATACGGGGGTCCCTCTTCAAACACTGGAGCATGAAGGCCCCCATTTGCGCCCTGGCTCCTGCACATCGCCCAGGAGAATGTCGTCCTCGGTCTTCTCCCCCCAGCCACGGCAACACCAGGGATCCCTGAAAAGTGTAAAGTCCCCCTCAAGGCCTGCTCCTCTTCCCCCCCAGTCACCCTCCCCCTCTGACTCCTCTTCAGACTCCTGCTGACTTGTCTCAGATGGAGTAGCCCCCCCTGGGAATTCATTCAGCATTGCGACTTCCTCATTTTCCAGCTCCTGCTCCTCGATGGCTTGATCAATGACACGACGCAATGCACGCTCCAGAAAGAAGGCGTAAGGTACGATGTCGCTGATGGTGCCCTGGCTGCGACTGACCAGTTTGGTGATCTCATCAAATAGCCGCAGAAGTCTGCATGCGTCGTGCATAAGAAGCCACTGGCGCGGTGAAAAGAAACCAAGCTCCCCAGAACCTGTCCTGCTGCAGAGTTCGTACAGGTAGTCGTTAACGGCACGTTGCTGCTGGAGCAGCCTATCAAGCATATACAAGGTGGAGTTCCAGCACGTCGGGCAGTCACAAATCAGACATCTGATGGGCAGGTGGTGTCGCCGCTGAATGTCAGCAAGGCGAGCCATGGCAGTGTAAGATCTTCTAAAATGGCCAGAGATTTTCCTGGCCTGCCACAAGACATCCTTGACCTCGTGGGATTTGGCAACGAATCGCTGCACAACTAAGTTCAGGATGTGTGCCATGCACGGCACGTGTGTCATTTTGCGCTGTTTCAGCGCGCTCAGCAGATTAGCACCGTTGTCGCACACCACTTTACCAACTGTCAAATTGAGCGGGGTTAGCCACTGAATGGCCTGTGACCACAGAGCTGAAAGCAGTGCAGGACCGTTGTGGCTCTTGGCTTCCAGGCACAACAGTCGCAGCACAGCATGGCAACGTCTTACCTGGCACGTCGAATAGGTTTGGGGGGTGCAGCGGAAGGCTTGGGGAGTGCAGCGGAAGAGGCAGTGGCAGTGGAAAAGGAGGAGTCAGCCGAGGAGGAGGCGGAGGATGGAGTAGGAGGAGGAAAAGAAGAGGCAGGCCTGCATGCAATCCATGGCAGTAACACCAAATCCACACGGGTGTCACGGGTTACATGCTTGATGGCCGTCAGAAGGTTCAGCCAGTGGGCAGTAAAAGTTATGTACCTTTCCTGCCCATGCTTGCTAGACCACATGTCTGTGGTCAGATGTATCTCGGCACCGACACTGTGTGCCAGAGATACATTCACTTGCCGCTGAATGTGGCCATAAAGCTCTGGGATGCCCTTCTGGGAGAAATATTTCCTTCCGGGGACCTTCCATTGCGGTGTGCCAATGGCCACAAATTTTCTAAAGGCCTCAGAGTCCACCAGTTTATATGGCAGTAGTTGGCTAGCAGTTCCGACAAGCCAGCGGTCAGCCGTTGGGCAAGAGGGTTATCCGGCATCATCAACTTTTTACGCTCGAACATTTGGGCCACGGAAGCCTGCCTTCTGCCAGATGAACGTGACAACGGCACAGTGGAAGGTGGAGTGGAGGAAAAATGGGAGGAGAGAGGAGAAGGAGAAGAGGCAGGACGTGGAGCGCCGGGAGTGTGGCTTTGTAGGTTCTGACGGCGTTGCTCATACTGGGCTTGGTGATGGGAGGCCAGGTGCCTTCTTAAGGCGGTCATCCCTAGGTTAGTGTTGGGCTTACCGCGACTTATGCATTGACAGCACAGGCTGCAGATGGTAACGATATTGCTAGCAGCTGACATGTTAAAAAAAGCCCACACTGCAGAGCCATGTGCCGGCGTCCTGGGAGCGTAAGATGTGACCGTGCATGGTAGATGGCTCGCTCCAGAAACATTTGCAGTCTGCTTTTTGCCTCCTGTGCACTGTGAGTTCTGCCTGCTTCTCCTCCCTATCTGCTGCTCTCTCTCTCCCTCTGAACTCCCCTCCTCTTCCTCTCTTGTGGGCATCCACGTGACGTCCATCGACACGTCATCATCGTCACCTTCACCACCACTGACATTAGAGATCTCGGAGTAGGCACCAACAGCGGGGACCACCCTCCTTGGGCTGATCTGGGTACAGTTGTCTATGGTGGTGGTCTTTTGGGGTGCACACAGCAGAGAGTGAGGAGGGTGCAGATACAGAGGATGAGGAGGGTGCAGAAGCGGAAGGCTCATTGAGCCACTCAACCAACTCTAGTGTGTCGCATGCACCTTCTCCAACTTCCCACTTAGGCTCCGGCATGGTGCACTTGCCCGACCCCTACCACCCCTGCGGAACGACCTGCCTCTTCCTCTGACCCTGTGCCAAAGTCCCTAGAGAAGAGCAGTATTTGGTGGAAGCCAGTATATCGCACCCCTTAATCAGTATTTTGTGGAAGCAGGTATATAGAACACCTGAATTAATATTTGGTGGAAGCAGGTATATCACACCCCTCAATCAGTATTTTGTGGAAGCAGGTATATCAAACCCCGCAGTCTGTATTTTGTGGAAGCGGGTATATAAAACCCCTTAATCAGTATTTTCTAGAAGCAGATATATCGCACCCCTCAATCAGTATTTTGTGGAAGCAGGTATATAAAACCCCTTAATAAGTATTTTGTAGAAGCAGGTATATCGCACCCCTCAATCAGTATTTTGTGGAAGGCGGTGTATCGCAGGCCTCAATCAATATTTGGTGAAAGCAGGTATATCGCACCCCTCAATCAGTATTTTGTGAAAGCATGTATATAGAACCCCTTAATCAGTATTTTGTAGAAGCAGGTATATCCCACCCCTCAATCAGTATTTTGTGCAAACAGGTATATAGAACACCTTAATCAATATTTGGTGGAAGCAGGTATATCACACCCCTCAATCTGTATTTTGTGGAAGCGGGTATATTAAACCCCGTAGTCAGTATTTTGTGGAAGCAGGTATATTGCACCCCTCAATCTGTATTTTTGTGGAAGCAGGTATATCAAACCCTTTAATCAGTATTTTGTGGCAGCAGGTATATTGCACCCCTCAATCAGTTTTTTGGGGGGCAACAGGTATATAACACCCATTGCAAATAGTTGTTCCAATAACGCTTGTCCCTCTATATATCTGCGGTATCGCAGCAGAACCGCACACAAATGCTGCACAATACAAATGCACTATAATATATTCAATATGTGAGAGAGAATCTGGATCGCACATCCTCATCACTATGCTTTTGATATAACAACTGTTTAAAATTTAAGCATGATAAAACATGGCTCTACAGCACTATTATCAATATATTGCTATGCACTATTAGGAGGCATTAGTATACAGTTTGATCAAAGAGCATAGGCCCACTTACCACGACAAGGTTGCCTCTATCAAGTGGGGACCTACTCTAACTTTGGCGTGGCACTGTGTGGCGACTATCGTGCCCCCACACCGCTCCAGCAGGCAATGGGACCCAGCAGCCACACAGCGCCCTCACTGTGCAGCAAAGCCACTTAGGCCCTGGGCCCCATCACTCCACCAGCTCAGCACAAAAGCAGCGACGGCCACCGCCCAGCACCGCATAATGTGAACAGGTGCAAGGAGATCACCTGTTCATCTCTCAGGGATAGAAAGTATATTATAAGTATATCGCACCCCTCTGTGTATCACACATATCGATAGTACACCTATACCAGTCCTTAAAAGGACTTTTGTGGCCCTATTAGCTAGCGTTTGGTGTCCCTAACAGCCTGTCCCTGCTCCACAGAGCAACCTCTCCCTACACTGGCAAAACACAGAATATAAAATGGCTGCCAGATCTGGTTCTGTTATAGGGTGGGGGTATGTCCATGTGCTGAAACGTCTCAATTGGCTGTCCTGTCCCACCTGATGGATGTGTTATGGGTCAAAGTTCGGCGCAATGCCAAAGAATATGGCGCCGGCGGACATCGTCATATGTTCACATGTTCGGCGAATCGCGAATGAGCAAAGTTTGCCGCGAAACGACCGCCGGGTGAACCTCAAGGCCGTCTCTACTCCCAAAGCTTTAGGCAAACACATGGGGCCAGATTTATCACGACAGCTCACTCCACTTTCACATATGGCTAAAGTCAGTTTTAGCCAAGTCAGATTTATGATCGGCCCTTTAAGACTGTAATAAATGTGGTTTGACGGTAGCAGTTTATCCGTCAGTAAGCAGCTTTACAAAAGTCGCACGTTTTTATGAAAAAGTCGCATGTTCTATTAAAAAGTCTCATAAGATAAGCATGGTCCTCACTGGAGTGAAGTTGCGACTTTTTTGCGACTTTTAAAAAAAGTCCCAATAGTAAATCTGTCTAGAGATTCATTTACATACGAAAACACGCCCACTTTCTGAAAACTGGCGAGCATAGTGCAGAGCAGAAAAAAGTCGCAAATTTGTGCGCAGTTTTAGCCTTTGGGACTTTTTTGCGACTTTTCCACTCCACAAAAGTGACTTTGCCTAATGATATATCTGGCCCATGGTGCGGACAAGAAGAAATCAGCCAATCATTTCCATATTGCTAGTGTAAGTCCTGTTGAGATGTGCACCTGAAAGCAACCACACTTGCACTTGCAGATGAAAGCCACCAGGATTCCATTGTCAGCCCTTTATCCAAAAAATAAATCAAAAAATAATAATAATAATTTGCCAGGACAATTTTTTTTTGTCTTTATTGCCCCACAAACAAGGCAAGCATTCTCATAAGTGGAAATTCATGTTTACACAATTTCACTACCAAACAGTAGGTGGCGCTATCTGCCCTTTCTAGAACTTTATAGATTTTCAGATTCCACGTTCAGGAACTATATATCTGACCATCAAATATCTTCATATGTGAACTTATTTACTAAAAAGAGTTGACAGTGATTTCTGGACACAATGCTCCATACATTGCTATCGTGAAATCCACTGCTTATGTTAAAATATTGCATAACAATGCAAGTACACAGTGCATGTATAGGAAAAATAATGTATGTTTGTACACAGTGACTGCACCAGCAGAATAGTGAGTGCAGCTCTGGAGTATAATACAGGATGTAACTCAGGATCAGTACAGGATAAGTAATGTAATGTATGTACACAGTGACTGCACCAGCAGAATAGTGAGTGCAGCTCTGGAGTATAATACAGGATGTAACTCAGGATCAATACAGGATAAGTAATGTAATGTATGTACACAGTGACTGCACCAGCAGAATAGTGAGTGCAGCTCTGGAGTATAATACAGGATTTAACTCAGGATCAGTACAGGATAAGTAATGTATGTACACAGTGACTCCACCAGCAGAATAGTGAGTGCAGCTCTGGAGTATAATACAGGATGTAACTCAGGATCAGTACAGGATAAGTAATGTGTGTACACAGTGACTGCACCAGCAGAATAGTGAGTGCAGCTCTGGAGTATAATACAGGATGTAACTCGGGATCAGTACAGGATAAGTAATGTAATGTATGTACACAGTGACTGCACCAGCAGAATAGTGAGTGCAGCTCTGGAGTATAATACAGGATGTAACTCAGGATCAGTACAGGATAAGTAATGTAATGTATGTACACAGTGAGTGCAGCTCTGAAGTATAATACAGGATGTAACTCAGGATCAGTACACGATATGTAATGTATATGCACAGTAACTGCACCAGCAGAATAGTGAGTGCAGCTCTGGAGTATAATACAGGATGTAACTCGGGATCAGTACAGGATAAGTAATGTAATGTATGTACACAGTGACTGCACCAGCAGAATAGCGAGTGCAGCTCTGGAGTATAATACAGGATGTAACTCGGGATCAGTACAGGATAAGTAATGTAATGTATGTACACAGTGACTCCACCAGCAGAATAGTGAGTGCAGCTCTAGAGTATAATACAGGATGTAACTCGGGATCAGTACAGGATAAGTAATGTAATGTATGTACACAGTGACTGCACCAGCAGAATAGTGAGAGTCTGATGTGCTGTGGTACCAAGTTCCAGAGTACGGGAGATGCATGTGAGAAATCTTGTAGACGATTGTGCGTGGAACAGATCAGAGAAGTAGGTCTTGTGAGGATTGGAGATTACGTGTGGAGATGTATCTGGAAAGCAGGTCTAAAGATGGGACAGATTGTGTTTGGCCTTATACAAAGTTGTTAGTATCTTGAAGTGAATTTGCTGGGCAATGCGGAGCCAGCAATGGGACTGGCATAGGGGAGAGGCAGAGGAGAAAGAAGGGCAGAGGTGGAATAAGCGGGCAGCAAAGCAGAGGATAGATCGGAGGGGTGCGAGAGTGTTAGATGGGAGGCCACAGAGGAGAATGTTGCAGTAGTCCAGGCGGGAGATGATGAGGGCATGTACAAGCATTTCGATGACTCAGGTTAGGAAGGAGCAAATACTAGACATATTCTTGAGTTGAAAATGGAAGGTTCTGTTAGTGAGGTATGAGGAGGGTTTTCAACAGAAGAGAGTCGCCGATTGTGTCAAGGCAGAGGACAGGTCAGGACGGAGGAGCACAGAGTGATGGCGATTAGCTTTGGCAGCTAGCAGATCATTAGTGACTTTGGTTAAGGGTACTTTCACACTAGCGTCGCTGGATTCTGGCAGGCAGTTCCGTCGCAATCTGTATGCATACGGATACCATTTGTAGACGGATCCGTCTCACAAATGTATTGCAATATCGGATCTGTCTGTCCGGTTGTCATCTGGAAAAACGGATCCGGTATTTATCTTTTTCACATTTTTAAAGGTCTGCGCATGCGCAGACCGCAAAACCAGATCCGTTTTTTCGGAACACTTAGTGCTGGATCAATGCATTTCAATGTAAAATAATGCCGCATCCGGCATTCCGGCAAGTGTTCCGGAATTTTGGACGGAGAAAATACAGCAGCATGCTGCGGTATTTTCTCCGTCCATAAACCGTACAGTGACTGAACTGAAGACACCCTGATGCGTACTGAACGGATCGCTCTCCATTCAGAATGCATTAGGATAAAACTGATCAGTTTTTTCCGGTATTGAGCCGCTAGGACGGAACTCAATACCGGAAAAGAAAAACGCTAGTGTGAAGGTACCCTTGGGCAGTTTCGGTGGAGTGATTGGGATTGACGCCGGATTGTAGAAGATCAAAGAGTAAGTGGGAAGAGATATGGGAAGATGGTCATGGTGTTCTAGGAGTTTTGATTCCTATGGGAGTAGCAAGATAGGGATCAGCTAGACAGAGAGGATGGGTCCGGGGACGGCTTCTGGATTATTGCTATATTGGTGCTGACAATTTCACTGTAAAGGGACCATGATAGGTTGGGAGTTCCTTACCTACTTAACCAACTATTGGCCATAGGGGTAGCGCCATCCTGGGTAATCCAGCACATGGTCCTAGTTAGGTGAGCTCTGGTCCTCTTGTTACTCCCTTCTTGGCAATACGACCTTGGTGCCTTACTACACCTGGTCATTATGGTTGGTCTGTTGTTTACCCTTTACCTTTATTTGTTTAACATACCATTTTGTACTGCCATGTGGGGGTGCTTATGCTGACCACTGTCTCACCTATATACATTAGCCTCATTGTCCTTTCTCATAGGTTGGGCACTGTACCCAGTATTTCCCTATGATCATTAGATATAGGCCTCATGCACACGACCGTTGTGTGCACCCGTGGCCGTTGTGCCGTTTTCCGTTTTTTTCTGCGGCTCCATTGACTTTCAATGGGGCCGTAGAAAACTCGGCTTGTGCACCGTTTTTACACCGCGCCCGTGACCCGTGTTTCGAGGCCGTGAAAAAAATATAACCTGTCCTATTTTTTTCACGGCCAACGGTTCACGGGCCCATTCAAGTCAATGGGTCCGTGAAAATCACGGATGCACACAAGATTGTCATCCGTGTCCGTGATCCGTGTCCGTGATCCGTGTCCGTTTTTTCATATCATTTTAATGGCAAACTTGACTTAGATTTTTTTTTCATCTTTCATGTCCGTGGATCCTCCAAAAATCACGGCAGACCCACGGAAGAAAAAACGGGCACGGATCACGGTACAACGGAACCACGTTTTGCGGGACGTTAAAAAATACGTTCGTGTGCATGAGGCCATACTGTATTTTTGACCTGTGTGCTTCCCCAGGGTGGCGCTTTTTTTTTTTTCTTTTCTGTCCTCTGCTCTTATTTTATCCTGTTAATGGCATCACATTTACAGTTTTTTTTCATTTATGTAATTTTAATCATGCTCTAATAAAAAATACATATTTTTATATTTTGATACTATGAGCTCCATTTTCTTGTGTTTCTGCTATTGTTCTCGGGAGCTTGTGCCGAGTTACCCTTTAAGGGTGTCCTTTGTGGTCGCATTGGGCGGGCACTGTCCTTTACCCCTCCCTGGGACACCCTGGGTCTTTTTTGCTTTGCCAACTATTGGCCATGTTTATAATAAATAACTCTGTCAAAAATGATTTCCCCAACTTTCCAGACAATGGGGATTATTTAAAAAGGCTGGTGTTTCACACAACAGTGTGAGGCCTCATGCACACGACCGTTGTTGGGTTCCGTTCCGCAAAATGGGGTTTACGTTGTTCCGTGATCCGTTTCTGTTTCCGTGTGTCTTCCATTATTTTTGGAGGATCTCCAGACATGAAGGAAAGTAAAAAAAAGTCTAAGTCAAGTTTGCCATGCAAATGATAGGAAAAAAACGGACGCGGACGCGGATGAAAATCTTGTGTGCCTCCGGTCCCATTGACTTGAATGGGTCTGCGAACCGTTTTCCGTGAAAAAAATAGGACAGGTTATATTTTTTTGACGGACTGGAAGCACAGATCACGGACGCGGATGATATGGTGCATTAGCCGAGTTTTCAACGGACCCATTGAAAGTCAATGGGTCCGCAGAAAATCACGAAAAACGGAACAACGGACACGGAATGAAACAACGGTCGTGTGCATGAGGCCTTAGGCTACTTTCACACTAGTGTTTAAGTTTTCCGGCATTGTGTTCCGTCATAGGATCTCAATACCGGAAAAAATGTTTCAGTTTTGTCCCTATTCATTGTCAATGGGAACAAAACTGAACTGAACAGAATGCAAAGCTCCAAAATGCATTCCGTTCCGTTTAGTTGCGTTCCCAGAGTGGAGAGCAAACCGCAACATGTATTTTGCTTTCCATCCTGGGATGCGGAGGAAGACGGATCCGTCATTACCCACAATGCAAGTCAATGGGGACGGATCCGTTTTCTCTGCCACAATCTTCCACAATAGAAAACGGATCCGTCCTCCATTGACTTTCAATAATGGAGTTAATGACGGATCCGTCTTGGCAATGTTAAAGATATGTTACGGATAGTACAACCGGATCTGTTCATAACGGATGCAGACGGTTGTATTATCAGTAACGGAAGCGTTTTTGCAGAACCCTTAGGCCTCTTTCAGACGGGTGTTGCGGGAAAATGTGCGGGTGCGTTGCGGGAACACCCGCGATTTTTCCGCGCAAGTGCAAAACATTGTAATGCGTTTTGCACTCGCGTGAGAAAAATCGTGCGTGTTTGGTACCCAAACCCGAACTTCTTCACAGAAGTTCGGGCTTGGGATCGGTGTTCTGTAGATTGTATTATTTTCCCTTATAACATGGTTATAAGGGAAAATAATAGCATTCTGAATACAGAATACATAGTACAATAGCGCTGGAGGGGTTAAAAAAATAATAATAATAATTTAACTCACCTTAGTCCACTTGCTCGCGTAGCCGACATCTCCTTCTGTCTTCATCTTAGCTTTGTGTAGCAACAGGACCTGTGGTGACGTCAGTCCGGTCATCACATGATCCATCACCATGGTAAAAGATTATGTGATGGACCATGTGATGACCGGAGTCACCACAGGTCCTGTTGCTACACAGAGCTAAGATGAAGACAGACGAGATGCCGGCTACGCGAGCAAGTGGATTAAGGTGAGTTAAATTCTGTATGTCTTCCATATTCATTCCGTTTTTGCGGAACCATCTGAAAATGTTATGCCCAGCCCAATTTTTTTTATGTAATTACTGTATACTATATATGCCACACGGAAAAACGGAACGGAAACACAACAAAAAAAACAAAAAACGGAACAATGGATCCGTGAAAAACGGACCGCAAAACACTGAAATAGCCATACGGTAGCGTGAAAGAGGCCTTAAAGTGGATCCAGGTGTGCGCGGCACAGACTATCCGGCGGTGCATTGACTACCAGTGTCTGTGCTGCGTATGTGAACATAGCCTTAGTAGGAAAAAAAAATAAACTGCAGGAGAAAGACCTGATCAATATATGAAGAGGGTCAGGCCTCAATAAATGTGTTGCATGTTCTGCTGTTCTTGCTCCAGAAACTAAATCCAGGAGCTGGAGTAGATTTCACTTAATTTACATCAGTTTTATGGCCTAAATTATAGTATATGTGCCAGGCCATGGTGGCCCCTACCACTAAGCATTGCCTACTTTAAAAAAAGTTGAATTTTTTTTTTTGCACAAAATCACTTCACTGTGTTTGCGGCATTCTATTCATGGACCAGGAAGCTCAGGATGGGCAGTTATAAGCCTCCATCGTTTACAACAGTGTTTAAGTGCAAAGTATTGTGAAAAGACATTGAATACAGACATAAAAAAATAAAATAATCATGGCGATCTGCATCTAGAGGTCTATAACCATATCATTGTGGAATTGCTGTTTTCGGTTTGGTGGAGACTCACGTTTTTCACTGGTTTAGCAAGGGCAACACAAATAGAGGGGGTATAAGATATCACAGATACACCAGCGGGGAACGAGCGATTCGGTGAGGCGAGCCTCGGTACGCTTTGTATTCCCAGACTGGAGGGTGAGCTGTCTGGAGCTAGCTGTGAGCAGAAGAACAGGTGACTACAATACATTATGGCCCCACCAGCCTGGAGCCTCTGCTCATTGCACTCCTGGGACCCTGGAGGAATACATTATTTACTGCAATAGATGATTTTTGTAAAATCCTCCCAAGAAACTGTGCAAAGTCTTTGCCAAGCAAGTGTCTGATTAGGTCATTTCTACTGTACATCTGCCCCTCATCAATACTGCTCTCCCCTCATGTCTTCTCCTGCACGTTTATGGGCCAGCTGCTGGGATCCTGTATGTCGCTGCGCAGGACTGACTTGGTGTCCATTACAGAGACAACACTTCATTCCTAAAGACCATAGAAAGAAAAAAATCTCAGCTTAAAGTGAACCTTAAACTTTTTATTTGTGCTGATCGGTTTCTTAAAGGGGTTTTCCAGGACTGATGACCTATCCTCAGGAAAGGCCATCAATATAAGCCACCAATGAGCTGTTTGGGAGTAGCTCCAGGGCCATCAATATAAGTCCTAGAAAACCCTTTAATATATCTTAGTGGTAGCTCCATTTTCTGATACAGAGATCCAAATCCCTTGCACAGAGTTAAACAATAAAATTCTGGCTGCCTGAAGCGGCCACTAGGGGGAGCTCAAACACTGAGTACGTGCTGCCTGTACACTGAACTCAATAGTAACTCTGACTATTAATGGATATATTAGGAAATGAAACTACACTGAACACTGAATTTTAAAATGATGGGTAAAATGAAATCTGAAAATTAGGTTATTTTAAAATTCTCCCTCAGTAGTCAGTCGGGGTCAGAAAAAGGTTGCTTGAACTGAGTAAGGGCTCATGCACACGAATGTATTTTCTTTTTGTGTACGTTCCATTTTTTTGGGAACCGTATGCGGAACCGTTCATTTCAATGGGTCCGCAAAAAAACGGAAGTAACTCCATCTGCATTCCGTTTCCGTATGTCCGTTCCGCAAAAAAATAGAACATGTCCTAATATTGTCCGCATAACAGACAATAATACAACTGTTCTATTAGGAGCCAGCTGTTCTGTTCTGCAAAATACGGAATGCACGCAGACGTCATGCGTATGTTTTGCGGACCGCAAAATACATACGGTCGTGTGCATGAGCTCTAATGCTGCATGGGAGAATAATCGGCCAATTGCTACCAGTCATTAACATTATGCAGCTTTATGTAAATAAAAAATGTTGTACAATAAAAAGTTCTTCAACTTTCTCATATCTTCTGTGATTAAATTCCTCACATTTTTTATATCTCTGATTGCTGTCAGTAAATGGGAACCAGAGACTGACAGTGACAACTCACGTACACTTACATAAAAGCCATAAAAAATACTTCTCATAGCAGACGGTCTGCTACTGTTGTATAAAGTCAAAGCAAAGGACTTCTATTAGGCAGAGCTGGCATTCACACGTCCGTATGTGTTTTGCGGATCCGCAAAACACGGACACCGGCAATGGGCGTTCCGCATTTTGCGGACTGCACATCGCCGGCACTCTCATAGAAAATGCCTTAGAATAGGAGATGTTCTTTTTTTTTGCGGAACGGAAGTGCGGATCCGCGAATGAGGATGCTGACAGCACATTCCGGCCCTGTTGAAAATGAATGGGTCCGCACCTGTTCCGCAAAATTCCGGAACGGTTGCGGACGTGTGAATGGACCCTTACAATCAGGGGGTTCAAGTACAGAGTCATAACATAGCAGCAAACAGGTCAACAATTAAAACAAAAGGAAAGAGCTTACAATCTATGAGAAGATGGGGGTGACATAAAAGGTAAAAAGTGATTGTTTTATACAATGGCCATCTTAAAGGGGTTATCCCACAAAACATATTCTACAGTTTTCAAACCAACACCTGGATCTGAATACTTTTCTAACTGCATATAATTAAAAATGTACCATAGCCACTGAGTTATTCAATAAAATGTGCCTGTATAGCGCCGCCTGCTGTTTGTTTTTTTCTTACTTCTTTGTCCTGCTCACTGAGAAGGCCGCACATGCTCAGTTTCATCCTTCAACTGCCTCCTGAGCTGTGATAGGCAGAGAGCATGGACACGCCCCCTGAGCTGTGATAGGGAGAGCTGAGACACGCCCCCTGAGCTGTAGCAGAATGCACACGCCCACTTAGCTCTAACAGAAAAGACACGCCTCCTAAGCGGCTAGCCTGATATAAATCTAGCAGACAATGAATGTGGAGATCTCTGGATCCATGTGAGGTACAGGGCTGGTTCTAGCTTTGTTAGATAGAGATTTTCATGTACTATATGATGTCTAGTTTTCTATTTTTTACTACAATCATGGTATAACCCCTTTAACACAATGGGGGTGTAGATATAAGGCTGCATGAGCCAGTCACCAGCCGATATCTGTAGTGCTTCTGAGTGCATGGGGTGTGATGGATACTGATAGGAGTGCCTAAAACTGTTAAGGTTTTGGATTAACCTAATTTCTTGGGGTAGGGCGTTCCAGAGAACTGGTGCAGCTCGGGAGAAGTCTTGGAGACGGGAGTAAGAGGTTCAGATTGTGGAGGACGTCAGTCATAAGTCATTAACAGAAAGGAGGGCACGCTTAGGATGGTAGACAGAGATGAGAAAGAAGATGTAGGGGGGTGCAGCACTTTGGAGAGCTTTGAGGGTGAGAATGAGCAGTACAATGACTGGCACAGGGCGGAGGCATCGGTGCAATGACTGGCACAGGGTGGAGGCATCGGTGCAATGACCGGCACAGGGCGGAAGCATCGGTGCAATGACCGGCACAGGGCGGAGGCATCGGTGCAATGACTGGCACAGGGTGGAGGCATCGGTACAATGACCGGCACAGGGCGGAGGCATCGGTGCAATGACCGGCACAGGGCGGAGGCATCGGTGCAATGACTGGCACAGGGTGGAGGCATCGGTGCAATGACTGGCACAGGGTGGAGGCATCGGTGCAATGACCGGCATAGGGCGGAGGCATCGGTACAATGACCGTCATAGGGCGGAGGCGTCAGTGCAATGACCGACACAGGGTGGAGGCATTGGTGCAATGACCGGCACAGAGCAGAGGTGTCAGAGTAACGGTTAGACAGATAGATGAGCCTGGCTGCTGCACTCAGGATGGATTGGTGAGAGGAGAGTCTGGTGAGGGGGAGACCGGTTGATAATGAGTTACAGTAATTATGGGATTTTACTAAAGTATGACGTAAAGTCATGATTTTATTAAAGACACGGAGGCTCCTATTGCTTTAACCTTTCTTTACTTCTACCATAGCAGCAAAGAGAGAAAATGGTATACAAAAAAGAAACCATGGTAACAGACTCCTCCCCCTTATCCCAGTATATCCTTCCTTGTCTGTCTGAGCTCTTCCTCTTTCTTTGTGTCTCAAACAGCGCTGGTCAACCGGAACAACAGACGCCGAAACCACCGGGTAACGAAAAAACCCCTTGAACTCGTCGGCTTGGACCGCCACAACTGGACCTCCGACCGGAACTGTGTAACTCTAAAACATGAAGCCGTAAGCCTCTCAACCTAGGAAAAAAGGAAATAAGAGAAAAACCTTCTAAGAGCATAATCCAGTGCATTAGAAACATAGGATCCACTAGTTGGAAACACAGTAACAACTTTAAAATTCTGACCATACGGTAAATCAACAAAACATACTTACGTCAAAAACCCCAAGGGGTGGGTCCAGGGAGGGCAATACTCGCCTCCGTGTCTTTAATAAAATCATGACTTTACGTCATACTTTAGTAAAATCCCATAATTTTATAACAAGACACGGAGGCTCCTATTGCTTGTTTAAAGCTGAGCCACTATAGAATCAAAAGCATGCGAAGCCGGTCGGAAATAAAACTCCCGGAAAGTGGAAGATCTGGACCAATCCGCCAATCTCATAACATCCTCCAAACGAGCCCCAGATAACGTCATGGACGTAGCTGTCGCACTGCGGACCGAATGTGCCGTGAAGATAGACGTATCAATCCCGGAAAGGGATAGAATCCACTTGACCCAGCGAGATAACGTAACACTGGTAACCGGAGCAAACGGGCTGCGAAACGAAATGAATAAGTGGGGGAGAGAAAGAGACCGCAGTGGACGGGTTCTGTCCTCATACTCGCGTAAGCACGCTACAGGACATAGCTGTGGAGAAGTCGGAAAACGGGGGTAAGAGACCGACCGGATACTGGTTTTCGTGCGACGGGAAATGTTAAAGTGGACCCCCTCCGGGGTGAAGGATCTGGCGTCCCAATCCAAAGCACGCACATCCGAAACTCTCTTACAGGAGATTAAACAGAATAAAGTGACCAATTTGGCCGATAACTGACGTAACGACAATAGCTCATTTGAGGGCCAACTGACTAGAAATTGCAAGACATCCGACACATCCCAGGTAGACGAAAACCGTGGCCGAGGTGGTCGGGCCAAACGTGAACCCTTGAGTAAACGACAGACCAGGGGGTGTTGACCCGCTGGACGGCCGTCGACACCGTTGTGTCTGGAGGAAATTGCTGACCTAAAGACATTGATGGTGCGGTAAGCCTTCCCTGCCTCAAAAAGTGAGGATAAAAAGGCTAAGATGGAATTGACAGGGGCCGTAACGGGATCCAGAGTCCGGTCGACGCACCAGCGAGACCAAGAACCCCAGGCGGCTCGATAAGCCCGTCTCGTCCCGGGCGCCCAAGCGCAGTCCAATAAGAACCTAGCTGTTCCTGAAAGTCCAGCGCCTCCTCCTGGACTCCCGATATCTTGCAAGCTAGGAGGCGTAGCGACCCGTTCTGCAGGAGTGGGTGAACTTCTCCTGCAGGCCCTTGGAGTAGTGACACCTGAGTGGGAAGGAGAAACGGAAAGTCCACTAGAAGTTCCAGGATCTGAGGGAACCAGGACTGGGTTCTCCAAAACGGAACAATCAGAACCAGGTTCGCCAACTGCTGACGAACCTGAAGGAGCACTCGTGGAATGAGCGCGAAGGGAGGGAATGCGTACATCAACGCTCCTCCCCAATGTTGAAGCAGAGCGTCCACTGCCTCCGCCAAGGGATCCGGCCTCCAGCTGAAAAACCTGGGCAGTTGGGTATTCAAACGGGAAGCGAAGAGGTCGACTGCAAAGGGACCCCACAGAGAAGAAATAGCAGAAAAAAACGTCTCGTCTAACTTCCAGTCGCTGGAGTCCGATATGTAGCGAGAACTCCAGTCCGCCAGAGTGTTGTGAAGGCCTGGAAGGTACTCGGCCACCACAGAGATGTTCCTGTCGAGACAGAATTCCCAAAAATCCTTCGCCAAATGGGTCAGAACCACCGACCGTGTGCCACCCATACAATTGACGTACCTGACCGCAGATATATTGTCCATGCGGAGCCTGATGGCTGAGCTGACCACACCATTGGCAAAACTGCGAATGGCAAACGACCCTGCTAGGAGTTCCAGGGCGTTGATGTGAAGATGGGATTCTTCTGGAGACCATGGACCGCCCGTGGACACACCACTGCAATGTGCTCCCCATCCGTGCAGGCTCGCATCGGATTCTATGATCAGATCCGGTTGGGGACCCACGATCGCTCTGCCATTCCACACTGACAGGTTGTGGATCCACCATCTTATCTCGTCCGTCGTCTCGGCATCTAATGAGACCAAATCTGCGTAAGAGGCCCCCGACCGAAGGTGAGCAATTTTGAGGCGCTGCAACGCACGATAATGGAGGGGGGCTGGGAAAATGGCCTGTATTGAGGAGGCCAGAAGTCCGATTATCCTTGCCAAATGCCGCAACGACATCTGAGGTAGGCGTAGAGCATGCTTCAACTCCTTGCGGATAGCCTTGACTTTCGAGAGTGGAAGACTGAGGGATAATTCTTCCGAGTTCACCTGGAAACCCAAGAACTCTATGGATCTGGAGGGGGTCAAACAGGATTTCTCCTGGTTGACAATGAACCCCAAGTCGGAAACGAGCGTCACCGTCAAGTGGAGGTGTCTCAACAAGAGAGCCCGTGATTGGGCCATGATCAAGATATCGTCCAGGTAGACGATCAGACGAACACCTCTGCTGCGAAGCCAAGCCACCACTGGGCGCATGATCTTGGTAAAGCACCAGGGGGCGGAGGACAGGCCGAACGGAAGGCAGGTGAAGCGCCAGGCCTGACCGTTCCACAGGAACCGCAGCAGGTCTCTTGAAGAGGGGGACACTGGGACCGTGAGATAGGCGTCTTGGAGATCTATCTTGGCCAACCAATCGCCTGGAAGGAGCAGATCCCTCAAAAGATGGATGCCCTCCATCTTGAAATGTCGGTATTGTACAAAATTGTTCAGGGCTTTCAAATTGATCACCGGGCGCATCTGGCCCCCTTTCTTTTGCACCAGGAAAATACTGCTGATGACACCCCCACGATTCTCCGGTGCGCGTTCGATCGCGCCTTTCTGCAGAAGATCCGACAATTCCCTCTGAAATTGGGACCGTGCCGCATAGGACAGTGGTACCGTAGGGGGGGCTGGGATGGAGCTCGGATCGGCAATCAGATCTATTGTGAACCCCTGCACAGTAGAAAGGACCCATTGGTCTGAGGTTATGCCTGACCACACATGAGAAAAGAATCGGAGTCTGCCCCCGACTAAATGGTCTAAAAAAGGAGGGGGACGAAGAACATAACTTACCGAATGGTCGACGGGAGCCTGGATTCCCTCGGAAACCTCGTGACCTGAAGGGAGCGCCTCGTGAGGGAAAAAAGGACGGCTGATGTCTCTGATCCTGGAGGGATGCTCTATAATTAAAGGAGCCTCTGCCGGAACCTCTGGCATGAAAGTTGGAACGGCCGGACAGTCGGCCCCTAGCACTGCCGGCCCTGTTGGAAAAACGCCCTTGAAAGACTCGACGCATCGAAGTCTGGGCTTTATCAAGAGCTGTAAAAGCTCCTACATATTTCCCTAGCTCTTTAATAAAAGAGTCGCCAAAGAGCAACCCCTGGGCGTCCTTGCCCGCTTCAGTCAATGCTAAGTTCGAGAGCTTTGGCTCGATCTTAATTAGTATTGCCTTCCGCCTTTCAATGGCGAGCGAGGTATTGGTATTACCCGCTACGCATATGGCTCGCTGGGCCCAACCTCTCAATTCTATAGGGTCTACCTGGCTACCTGCCGCGATAGCGGACTCAGCCAAATCGAAAATCTTTGCTAAAGGACCTGTAATGTCCAGTAGCTTGTCTTGGACAGCCTTCAAGGCCGCGTCTAGCCCTTTACGGGGGTTAAACCCCGTCTTCGCCAGAAACTGGACCATCTTTGGATCCACTGATGGCGTCTCGCACACTTTGTGTGGTATTAAAGGACGAGGGCACTCCGCCCGCAACTTATTACGCGATTCCTTACTAAGCGGATTGCGTATGCGAGCCTCCATATACTGCGCCACATGTGTGGCGGGCATCCATTCCGCGGAGCGGGGATGATGCAGCTCCTCGGGGTTAAACAGCGGTTCCCCAGACGGATCCAATAAGAGATCCTCTGCTGATCCCTGTTGTAGTAACGGGGCTTCCGGGTCTAGATTACGAACCGGATCCACAGCAATATCCGCCAAATCGTCCTCCACCTCATCCGTCAATTCATAGACGTTGTCATGAGTCTCCTCCTCTGACTCCCTATCAGAGTCTGACCTAGGCTCAGGTAGAGACCTGGCAGTCTTCCATGCCCGCGTTTTTTCTGCCTGGCGGGTACAAGCTCGTTTACGCGACTGAAGCGCGTTGTCTTGGGATGGGGATGGCCCATCAATCTGAGGTGTTCTGGAGACAATAGGAGGTGGTCCTGGAGGTGGGACCAAAACCTGGGTAGTAGTAGCAGGGCGCGCCATAAGGGCCTGAGATATAGACTGGGTCAATGCAGATGACATCGAACCCATGGCGGTTATAATGGCATTAGATATGGATCTTTGCAGTGCCACCTCATGGTCGTCCGGGTGGATCACCTCGGACCTCCTATCCTGCGCAGGGGAACCCTGATCTACTTGGGGGGCTTCACTAGGGGCCACAGAGGCAACGGAATTCTTTCTGACAGACATGGTGAAGTAGCAAAAGGCAGGGGTTAGTCACCCCGACCGGAGCAGCAAAAATAGCACTAGAGGAGAAAAAGAGAAAAGGGGATAATGAAGCCAGGAATCATAGCCAGCTAGTGGGTAGACGAAATGGAATAAAACAGAACTTACAAGGCTCAAGAGCAGTGGAAAAAGACCGCCAGGAGATGCGCTGTGCAGAGCGGGATGTCCGGTGTGTGCAGAGCGGGGAAACGCACAGGGACGGCGAAATCTCGCGAGATCTCGCCGTCAGTAGCAGCCGAATGCGAAAAAATGCGAAAATGCGAAAATATGCGAAAATATGCGAAAAAACGCGCGCGAAATCTCGAACTCGCGAGACTTCGGGCGAGAAGGAGAGGAAGAAGAAGCAGAAAGCGCGCGCAATGGCGGCGCAGTCTGAGGTAACGAGGGACAAGGATGACAGGGCAGAGAAACGGATCACACGGGGGGAAAGCGGGGAAGCTGCAAAAACTGTTATAAGGACAAACCCCTAGGCAGAACGGCCACAGAAGTACCTGAACGAAAAAACATATACATATATATACGTACCCTAGATAAATAAATATATATATATATACAGGAGAGAAATATGTATCTACGATAAGAGTCTAATCAGAATCTAATAAAGAAACCGAACGAACCGATAATCCAAGCACATAAAAATACAAATATACCAGACCCTGAGCAATGCCACAGAGCTGGAGAGTACTTATCTGCCTGGTAGCAGCAAAGAAAGAGGAAGAGCTCAGACAGACAAGGAAGGATATACTGGGATAAGGGGGAGGAGTCTGTTACCATGGTTTCTTTTTTGTATACCATTTTCTCTCTTTGCTGCTATGGTAGAAGTAAAGAAAGGTTAAAGCAATAGGAGCCTCCGTGTCTTGTTATAAAATCAAGACGGGAATGTATCAGGGCAACACTGAGCGGTTCTGTTGTTTTCACAGTAATATTTTATTAACACGCCAGTGTTTTGGTCAGTGATTATGAGCCAAAACCAGGATTGGAGCCTCCACAGACATAAGGTCTAAGGGAAGGATCTGCACCTGTTCTGTGTTTAGACCCACACCTGGTTTTGGCTCAAAATCACTGACCAAACACTGACCGTGTGAATATGGCAGAAGAAAGAGGTAGATTCTAGAGATGTTTTTGAGGTGCAGGCGGCAGGAGTGGGCCAGGGGTCAAGGAAAAATCTGTGTCAAACATAACACAGAGACGGCAGGCGTTCTGCCTAGGCAGGATGGTAGTGCCACACATTGAGAGGCACATATCTGGTTTAGGTAGGTTAGTGGAAGGAGAAAACACCAATAGTTTGGTTTTTGAAAGCTTATGTTTCAGAAAGAGAGAGGACATGATGATAGTGACAGCGGACAGACAGTCACTGGTGTTCTGTAGTACAGCAGATGTGATGCCATAGAATGAAGTATATAGTTGGGTGTCATTGGCATAGAGATGGTACGGGAAACCAGATCTGCTGATAGTCTTTCCAATAGGGGCTGTGTAGAGAGAAAAGAGGAGAAGACCAAGGACTGAACCCTGAGGAACCCCAACAACAAGAGGGAGGGGAGGTAGAGCCGGCGAATGATACACTGAAAGAGCGGTCAGACAGAGAGAGAAGAAAACTAACGGTGTCCCTAATACCGATAGATTAGAGCAGGGTGAGCAGGAGATGGTGGTCTACACTGTTCAATGCAGCAGAGAGATCAAGGAGAATCAGTAAAGAGTAGTCACCGTTGCATTTTGATGTCAGGAGGTAATTTGTCACTTTGGTGAGGGCAGTTTCTGCAGAATGTAGGGTGCAGAAACCAGATTGTAATGGATCAAGGAGAGAGTGAGCAGAGATATAGCGGATAAGGCGAGATTAGACCAGACGCTCCAGGAGTTTAGAGATGAAGGAGAGAAAGGCCTGTATTTAGTTGTGCAGGATGGATCGGGCAAAGGTGTTTTTTTTTAAATAATGGGGTTATGATAGAATGTTTGAAAGAAGAGGGGAAGATACCAGAAGAGAGAGATTGAATATTTTGGTTAGGTGAGCGGTGAACGCTGGAGAGAGATACTGGAGTAGGTGTGAGGGAATAGGGTCAGTAGTGCATGTGGTAGGACGAGAAGAAGAGAGGAGACTTCTTATTCTGAGACTTGTTCGAATGTGGAGAATAAGCCAGAGTAGATGTGGGTGGGAAAGGGATCAATGACACTTAGAGGCTGGGAACCAATTTCCTGCTGGATATTTTGAAGTAGGTGACCAGATCTACAGCACAGAGGTCTGTACTAGGCACCTGCACTTTTGGTCTAAGAAGGGGGTGAAAAGTGGCAAAAAGATTTTTCGGATCAGGGTGGTAAAGTAGGTCTGTTTGGTGAGACCTCATCTGTAGACAGCTGTTTTGGGTCCTCTCGTCAATACGGCGCTGTAGCTACATCATAGGCTTCTCATCCAGCCAACCAACACCCTACTCTGTAATGATGAGCGTCAAGAACACTGAAACAGCTGTCTACAGATCGGTGTTTCATCCTTTTGGGGAGACAATGGCTTGACTATAATATCCAGTAAAGTTTAACGGTTGGACATTGAGGGTAGCTACATAACATAGGTGACATCAGATATACAGCTTTCTTCCATCCAGAGGAGCACTAATTTGCATACATGGACATCCAGCAATGCATTTCATGCCCAAAGTCAGCTGCTCACTAGGACATCTTTGTGCAGTTTGGTCAGAGACTTCACCCCTGCTCAATCATTAAATCAGACCATATAGTGAAGCACTCCCTCATGGTAAATATTGGGTTCCTTGCACTGATAATTCATTGCTATCACGGCAAGAGAAGACGTTTGAGAAAGTAGTGGTGAAAAGATCATGATCTTTTGGCTGAAGTTTGCCACTGAAATCTGCATTAATAGGCTGTAGATGTGGAGCTGTGACCAGAAAAAGACAACATTCTGCAGATCTCCATAGAAAACCGACATCTGTAAATTATTAGCAGAAAAAAAGACATTGTAACAGGAGCTGGAGGTTTATCCACAAGTTACAAGATCACTTATGTTCAGTCACTGGTTGAGCCCAAATGTATCTGCAAGCAGAGGATGTGACAACGTAGGCCGTAACTGGGGACATAATATTTTTTCTTGAAAAACTGGGGTGCAAGTTTAGTCATAAGAGTTGGCAAAACATGTCCTTGCCCCAAGGGAGGGGGAGGGGGGTGCAGCAGAAAAATAATCAGTTTGTCATGGGTTTGCAGCAACATCCATGTTACATGTGGATATTGTTGCCAGATTGGCCACACATTTCAGAAGTCCATGTTGAAAAGCTTCAGCAAATCTGCAATATAGTAGGTATCCTGCAAATCTGAAAATGTGCAGAATACCTACAAACCCTCAGAGGAAAAACCCATTACATATGTTCTGCAATGTAGACGGTCGCAGATTTTCAGTGCAACATGGAGTATAGCACCAGTATAGCACCGGTGATAAAAGCCCCTGGTACTTAGAGGTTTGCAGATCATCATCTCCAATGTCCAATGATTTTCTGCATCCAGTCCTTAGTGTTCAGCTGTTTCCACCCCAGTCCATGGTGTCTCTGGTGTCCACTGGTTTTCCACATCCAGTCCATAGTGTTCAGCTGTTTCCACCCCAGTCCATGGTGTCTCTGGTGTCCACTGGTTTTCCACATCCAGTCCATAGTGTTCAGCTGTTTCCACCCAAGTCCATGGTGTCTCTGGTGTCCACTGGTTTTCCACATCCAGTCCATAGTGTTCAGCTGCTTCCACCCCAGTCCATGGTTTCTCTGGTGTCCACTGGTTTTCCACATCCAGTCCATAGTGTTCAGCTGTTTCCACCTAAGTCCATGGTGTCTCTGGTTTCCACTGGTTTTCCACATCCAGTCCATAGTGTTCAGCTGTTTCCACCTAAGTCCATGGTGTCTCTGGTTTCCACTGGTTTTCCACATCCAGTCCATAGTGTTCAGCTGTTTCCACCTAAGTCCATGGTGTCTCTGGTGTCCACTGGTTTGTTGCATCCAGTCCTTAGCGTTCAGCTGTTTCCACCCCAGTCCATAGTGTCTCTGGTGTCCCCTAATTTGTTGCATCCAGTCCCTAGTGCTTATCGCTTTCCACCCCAGTCCATTGGTGTCTCTAGTGTTCAGTGGTTTTCCGTATCTAGTCTGTGGCGTACCTATAATAGAGGCAGACCACACAGCTGCTATGGGGTTCGTGGAGAAAGGGGGCCCAACCCTACAGGAAAGCCCCACCCCCAATTACACTTACATAGCTAGCTATAAAAACCTAGCTAGCTGTGTATATGGACCTGTGATGATGTCATCAGCATGTGATCAGGGCAGCTGTACAGAGTCAGTAGTTTTACAGCTGAAGGACCTGTGATGATGTCATTGTCATGTGACCAGGGCAAAGAGTTGGAGCTCAGTGGTGGAGGGGAAAATGTAGTGAAAGTACATGGGGAGCAGCTTGTGTGTGTGCCTGGAGGAAAGGTGAGTGGTGTCCTGGCAGAGCCCATACCATCCTAATAGTGGGAGTTGTCCTCTGCCAGAACAGCTTGCTGGAACTACTGCTGGCAGTGTGAAACAGGCCTAAACTGGTCATGATGAGATTTGTAGTTCTCTTATCACTATTATGATGTTCTGCAGCAGCTGTGGTGTATATTAGGCTTTGTCCACATCTGCGCTAGTGATGTTCGCTGTTCTGCTTTGTCATAGGAGCACAACAACGAAAATCATGGTAGTGCCAGATCTGGCGCTTCTGGACAGGTTCTTCAGGTTCTTGCTATGGGGCCAAATGATTTTTATGTATGCCCCTGCATCTAGTTTCTAGTGTTCAGCTGTTTTCACCCCAGTCAATGGTGTATGTAGTGTCCACTGGTTTGTTGCACCCAGTCCCTAGTGTTCATCACTTCCCACCCCAGTCCATTGGTGTCTCTGGTGTCTACTGGTTTTCTGCATCAAGTCCCTAGTGGTCAGCTTTTTCTACCCCAGTCCATTAGTGTCTCTGGTGTCTACTGGTTTTCGTCATCAAGTCCCTAGTGTTCAGCTTTTTTCACTCCAGTCCATTGGTGTCTCTGGTGTCTACTGGTTTTCGTCATTAAGTCCCTAGTGTTCAGCTTTTTTCACTCCAGTCCATTGGTGTCTCTAGTGTCTATTGGTTTTCTGCATCAAGTCCCTAGTGTTCAGCTTTTTCCACTCCAGTCCATTGGTGTCTCTGGTGTCTATTGGTTTTCTGCATCAAGTCCCTAGTGTTCAGCTTTTTCCACTCCAGTCCATTGGTGTCTCTGGTGTCTATTGGTTTTCTGCATCAAGTCCCTAGTGTTCAGCTTTTTCCACTCCAGTCCATTGGTGTCTCTGGTGTCTATTGGTTTTCTGCATCAAGTCCCTAGTGTTCAGCTTTTTCCACTCCAGTCCATTGGTGTCTCTGGTGTCTATTGGTTTTCTGCATCAAGTCCCTAGTGTTCTGCTTTTTCGACTCCAGTCCATTGGTGTCTCTGGTGTCTATTGGTTTTCTGCATCAAGTCCCTAGTGTTCAGCTTTTTCCACTCCAGTCCATTGGTGTCTCTGGTGTCTATTGGTTTTCTGCATCAAGTCCCTAGTGTTCAGCTTTTTCCACTCCAGTCCATTGGTGTCTCTGGTGTCTACTGGTTTTCTGCATCAAGTCCCTAGTGTTCTGCTTTTTCGACTCCAGTCCATTGGTGTCTCTGGTGTCTACTGATTTTCTGCATCAAGTCCCTAGTGTTCTGCTTTTTCGACTCCAGTCCATTGGTGTCTCTGGTGTCTACTGATTTTCTGCATCAAGTCCCTAGTGTTCTGCTTTTTCAACTCCAGTCCATTGGTGTCTCTAGTGTCTACTGGTTTTCTGCATCAAGTTCCCAATGTTTATTTATTTATTTTATGCACTTATATAGCGCTACTATATTCCCCAGCGCTTTACAGACATTATCATCCAACTGTCCCCAATGGGGCTCACAATCTAAGGTCCCTTTCAGTATGTCTTTGGAGATTCAGCTCTTTTCACCCCAGTCCATGGTTTCTCTGGTTTCCAATGGTTCTATCCCCATTTCTATGAATTTCTGTGTATTTGTTACTCAGAAAAACAATCCCACACAAGTATAGTGGGCCGTATACTAATGTACTCACCTCCAATCAGATCAATGCAATTTACAATTTAATTACAACTGTTATAAAACATTACTCTATAAATACACCATCTACACATTGTCGTCTTCCTCTTTTTGAGACATGTTATGTGTTAAAGGGTTTGACTGTCAAACAGGATAGGTGATAAATGTTTCATCACTGGTGAACGGACTGTTGGGCTCCCTCTGATCACAAGAACGAGGGTCCCGAGTCCCCTGTGTGGATAGAACAGTAGTGGACATGCGTGACTACCGCTCAGTTCACTTTTTGTTAAACTAGTGAGTATGGTGCCATAGGAGTGAATAAAGCGGTGGTTACACATGTATGCTACCACTCCATTTAGGCTCCATTCACACGTCCGCAAATGGGTCCGCCTGCGGAACGGGTGCGGACCCATTCATTCACTATGGGGATGGAATGGATGAGGAGAGCACACTATGTGCTCTCCGCATCCGCATTTACGGAGCACGCCACCGATCTTCCGGTCCGCAGCTCTGGAAAAAAATAGAACATGTCCTATTCTTGTATGCAATTGCAGACAAGAATAGGCATTTCTATCGGGGTGCCGGCCGGGTGTATTGCGGATCCGCAATGCACTACGGACGTGTGAATGGACCTTTACACAAGAGACTCGGGGACCCTGATATAGTGACGGTGGTGACCCCAGTAGTCATCCCGACGGCTGATCCCCAGTCATTATATATTTATCACCTATTCTGTGATATTTCAGTCCTTGTTTAACCTCCCAAGGCCTCATGCACACGGCCGTTGTTTTGGTCCAGTTTTTGCAGCTCAGATGCGGAACCATTCACTTCAATGGATTCACTTCAATGGGGTCGAAAAGATGCGGACAGCACTCCGTGTGATGTCCGCATCCGTGGCTCCGTTCCGCGGCCCCGCCGAAAAAAATATAACATCCTATTCTTGTCTGTTTTGCGGACAAGAATAGGCAGTTCTATCAATGGCTGCCCATGCCGTTCCGCAAATGACGGAATGCACATGGACGCCATCCGTGTTTTGACGGAATGCACATGTTTTGACGGAATGCACATGGACGCCATCCGCAAAACACGCAACGGTCGTGTGCATGAGGCCTAACAGTCACGTTAAAATTGGAAAAACCCTCCCAAAAATGTCACTTTTTTATTGAAGATTCATTGTCTGCAGTAAATCTTGTTAGCGGACAACTCAGGGGACACTATTGCATTTTTAAACCCTTAGTGACATCATTAATTTCAGCCTTAAAGGGGTTGTCTCACTTCAGTAAGTGGCATTTATCATGTAGAGAAAGTTAATACAAGCCACTTACTAATGTATTGTGATTGTCCATATTGCTTCCTCTGCTGGCTGGATTTATGTTTCCATCACATTATACGCTGTTTGTTTCCATGGTTACGACCATCCTACAATCCATCAGTGGTGGTCGTGCTTGCACACTATAGGAAAAAGCACCAGCCTATGTGCACTCTTTTGAACTCAGCCAGCAGAGAGGCCAGAGCTTTTTCCTATAGTGTGCAAGTACGACCACCACTGATGGATTGTAGGATGGTCACATCTCCTAGAAATGAGCAGTGTATAATGTGATGCAAAAATGAAGCCAGCCAGCAAAGGAAGCAATATGGACAATCACAATACATTAGTAAGTGCCTTGTATTAACTTTCTCTACATGATAAATGCCACTTACTGAAGTGAGAAAAAACCTTTTAAGGACCAATAATATTTCCCCCCTTTGTGTTCTAGCATTCATAACTTTTTAAGTCCATCAGCGGTGGCCGCGCTTGCACACTATAGGAAAAAGTGCCGGTCTCTCTTATGGCCGGGACCATGGGAGCTCTTATAGGCTGGTGCTTTTACCTATAGTGTGCAAGCGCGGCCACCACTGATGGATTGCAGGGTGGTTGTCAACATAGACACGGGCTGTGTATAATGTGATGGAAAAATGAATCAATCCAGCAAAGGAGACAATATGGATAATCACAATGCATTAGGAAGTGCCTTGTATTAACTTTCTCTACATGATAACTGCTATTTGTGAAGTTAGAGGAGGACCCCTTTAAGTAGATTTCGAGACTTTACAATTACCAGGGGTTAAGTAACCACTGGAGAGAGAAGAGACTGCTCTTCACTGCCAGTTTCAATACTAGGAAGTAGCATTAGCTAATAATAAAGATAAATAAGTAGGAACGTGAGGGGTTTGTTATTCCAGAAAATTGTTTTAATATGTGTCTCATGCACGGCCCTTTGTACGCATACGTAATACGGGTAATTGGATTTCAGTGGCAAAACTTGATTTATATAAGTAGTAAAGTGAGAAAAGATAAAATAACAAGATAAATAAATAGGGAGATCTTAGGAATTAGATGAATAACATTACTGTGCTATAGGATGTGGGCACACAACATTGTAACTATGGATATAAATGTATCAAAACACGTCTGAACACTGGCACAAATCTGACACCTGTACAGAATAAGAAAAAGGAAGAAATAAAAGAATAAGAAAAAGGAAGAAATAAAAAAATAAAAAAAGGAAGAAATAAAAGAATAAAAAAAAGGAAGAAATAAAAGAATAAAAAAAGGAAGAAATAAAATGCAAACATAGAACCTAAAAAAGTCAGTCATTTTTATAGTGATCCAGAGTTGCTGAAGATATTAACATTTTAAAATGACATTCAATGATTACGGCTACATGCACACGACCGTATGTGTTTTGTGGGCCGCAAAAAAAACGGATGACATCCGTATGCCATTCGTTGTTTTTTTTTTTGCGGATTCATTGTAACAATGCCTAAAACGGACATGAATAGGACGTGTTCTATTTTTTTTGCTGGGCTACGGAACGGACATACTGATGCGGACAGCACTTTTTTGCAGATCCATTGAAATGAATGGGTCTGCATCCTATCGGCAAAAAAACCCCGGAAAGGACACGGAAGCAAACAACGTTCGTGTGCATGTAGCCTAACACATACAATGTATCAAATCATTTTACTACAACTATAATTATCATTTGTTACAAATGTTTCTAAGGGTCAGTTCCACGGATGATTTTTAAAACACACAAGTAAAAAATCAGCCCTGAATCCAAGCATTTTTACTTTTTTTAAAATTCAATGCGTTTTTTTTCTGCCACCCATTAATTTGAATGGGAAAATCAGCATGCTGGTTATTTATTACATGTGTAAAAAAGAAGCAACTGCTGACTCCCATTCAAATTAATGAGAGGCTGTGTATAGGCGGTTTTTAACTCGTTTATGCGCGTAAAACATCTCAAATAACGTACAAAAATCAGCTGACCCTAAGGCTACATGCACATGAACGTATTTTCTTTCCGCTTCTGTTCCGGTTTTTTTTGTGGACCGTATGCGGAACAATTCACTTCAGTGGGTCCGCAAAAACAACGGAAGGTACTCCGTGTGCATTCCGTTTACGTATTTCCCTTCCACAAAAAATTTGTGCATGTCCTATTATTTTCCGCAATTCACGGTCCGAGGCCCTATTCATGTCAATGGGTCCGCAAAAATTACAGAACGCACACGGAACACATCCGTATGTCATCCGTATTTTGCGGATCCATACTGTAGAAATGCTATGCCCAGCCCATATTGCTCATGCATTTGGTGATTAATAAGTTACTGTTTCCGTTCAGCAAAAAATGGATCGCATACGAAAACCATACGGATATGTTTTGTGGAAGAACGGAACTGAAGAGGACTTAAATCAGAGAAAAAAATAATCAGATACGGAAAAAGGGATCAGTGAAAAACGGACCGCAGAACAACAACGGTCGTGTGCATGAGCCCTTAGGGTCCATTCAGACAGGAATAGTGAAATAGACATATGACACAAGCACAAAATACACATTGCTTCCATCACTGGGGCAGATTTACTAATCCTGTCTAATACTTACCCAGAATAAATGTAAACAGGCAAAACGACAAATGGGTGATAAATCAGGTGCCAATTTATTGCACTTTAGGTCTTTCCCCCTTCCTGCTAAGGCTTCCACATTAGTGTTAGGATTGTCCAGTAGGGGGATCCGAAATAACGCTAACACATGTGTGCCGCCGGAAGTCCGCATTTTTTTTGCGGATCCGCAATTTGTAGACCGCAAAACACATACGGTCGTGTGCATGTAGCCTTACACTGAGTAACATTCCAACGCCAAAATGTATCAAGCCCCCTGCATCTGAATTGTGGTGTCAAAAAGTCACACATTTCTGTGCAAAAATGTGCTACTTTTTACCCCTTCTTTGCCAGTTTTGTTAAAAGTAGGAAGGGATGTGGGTCACTATTAGGCCTCTTGCACATGAACGTTTTTTTTTTTGTTTACGTTCTGTTTTTTTGCGTTCCATATAGGCCTCATGCACACGACCGTTGTTGTGTTCTGTTCCGCAAAATGGGGTTCCGTGATCCGTTTCCGTTTTTGTTTCCGTGTGTCTTCCTTTATTTTTGGAGGACCACCAGACATGTTTGCCATGCAAATGATAGGAAAAAAACGGACGCGGATGACAATCTTGTGTGCCTATGCGTTTTTTCATGGACCCATTGACTTAAATGGGTCCGCGAACCGTTTTCCGTGACAAAAATAGGACAGGTTATATTTTTTGGACGGACTAGAACCACGGATCACGGACGCAGATAACAAACGGTGCATTAGCCGAGTTTTCAACGGACCCATTGAAAGTCAATGGGTCCGCAGAAAATCAAGAAAAACGGAACAACGGACACGGAATGAAACAACGGTCGTGTGCATGAGGCCATACTGACCATATACGGAACCATTCATTTTAATGGGTACTCCGTATGCCTTCCATTTCCGTTCCGTTCAAGGTCCATTCACACATCCGTAGTGTATTGCGGATCCCGATAGAAATGCCAATTCTTGTCCGCAATTGCGTACAAGAATAGGACATGTTCTATTTTTTTCCGGAGCTGCGGACCGGAAGATCGGGGGCGCGCTCTGGAAAGCACATAGTGTGCTCTCTGTATCCATTCCGTCCCCATAGAGAATGAATGGGTCCGCACCAGTTCCACAAAATTGCGGAACGGATGTGGACCCATTTGCGGACGTGTGAATGGAGCCTCGAAGATAGAACCTGTCCTATTATTGTCCGCATAACGGACAAGGATAGGACTGTTCTATCAGGGGCCGGCTGTTCCGTTCCGCAAAAAATGAAATGCACACGGACGTCATCCGTATTTTTTGCGGATCTGTTTCTTGTGGACCGCAAAATACTGAAAAAGCCATACGCCAGCCTAGCACAAGTAATGCCTGAATCCTACACCAGCTCCTAGCTGGCACAGATTTCGGGTTGTAGCATATGGACCTGCAGAGATGCGTTTTGGCGCATGTTAAGCCATTGCCAACTGTATCAGGACTAGGTTACAAACGCCTGTCCTGACACTCTCCCCAATACAATGCTAAAAGAAAATGCACAATTCCATCTGAAAAGCTGGAGACGGCAGCGGCGCCTGTGTGTAATATCCGGACGGAGGGCGATTTCTTTGATAAATATTCATAGCGTCATCTGTTGATTTCTCAGTCCTGACCCCGAGAGACGTGTTTCGTTTTTTTCATTAGCAGCTGAACAGGATCCCAGACATTTTAATTTCTTTTTCCCCTCAATCTCTAGGTAAAAGTTTATCAAAACTGCGAGCGGCGAGCATTTATTCGGTGTAAATTCACGAAGGTTTATCCAGAAGAAACTTCTGGAGGTTGCGATTTCAGGGGGCACCTCTTGCCTCTCAGTCCTTTGATCAGCATTTAATATGATATCTCCATGGCCAGACTGTTTTTATTTTATTCATGCCAGTTTTTACTTCCTCTGGTAGCAGCAGATTCCATACCATAAAACGGACAATTCTAGGTTTATTCCTCCATGCCAGTCGGGCAATGGAGCCTGGAGAATCAATTCTCCTTGCCCAATCCATCTCTGACTTTCAAAACATTTAATCAAGGCGAGATCAGCCCTTCCGCCATGGAAAGAAAAACCAAAAGACGGAAAATCGCAGTCCGTTACGGAGTCTCAAGTTACAGGAGCGAACCTGGAGGTGGTACTACATGTGCAGGGCTTGGGGACATATTCGATGTCGCAGAACGTCATGGCTAAACATCGGGGAAGAGTCCATAATAAAAGTGACTTATGTCCGGGACAGGCGGCTCTGAAGGACTAGGCTAATGATGAATGTGCAGAATGAAATGGATTCACAAGGGAAAATGAGGACGAGGGATAATGTTTTACACTGGAGCGTCTAGATATTTTCCCTTAAGTAATGTAGGTACACAGTGACTGCACCAGCAGAATAGTGAGCGCAGCTCTGGAGTATAATACAGGATGTAACTCAGGATCAGTACAGGATAAGTAATATAATGTATGTACACAGTGACTCCACCAGCAGATTAGTGAGTGCAGCTCTGGAGTATAATACAGGATGTAACTCAGGATCAGTACAGGATAAGTAATGTAATGTATGTACACAGTGACTCCACCAGCAGAATAGTGAGTGCAGCTCTGGAGTATAATACAGGATGTAACTCAGGATCAGTACAGGATAAGTAATGTAATGTATGTACACAGTGACTGCACCTGCAGAATAGTGAGTGCAGCTCTGGAGTATAATACAGGATGTAACTCAGGATCAGCACAGGATAAGTAATGTAATGTATGTACACAGTGACTCCACCAGCAGAATAGTGAGTGCAGCTCTGGAGTATAATACAGGATGTAACTCAGGATCAGTACAGGATAAGTAATGTAATGTATGTACACAGTGACTGCACCAGCAGAATAGTGAGTGCAGCTCTGAGTATAATACAGGATGTAACTCAGGATCAGTACAGGATAAGTAATGTAATGTATGTACACAGTGACTGCACCAGCAGAATAGTGAGTGCAGCTCTGGAGTATAATACAGGATGTAACTCAGGATCAGTACAGGATAAGTAATGTAATGTATGTACACAGTGACTCCACCAGCAGAATAGTGAGTGCAGCTCTGGAGTATAATACAGGATGTAACTAACTGATTTTCCTAGTCTACGACGTAAAGTCATAGTTTTATTAAGACACGGAGGCGAATATTGCTTTCTCTTCCTTTACTGATCACCATAGCAGCAAGGAGAAACAAAAAACAAATGCAAATGGTCACCATAGTAACCCATATGTCCCACCCCTACAGCCCCAATATAAGGCTGCGTCCAAGGTGGTACTTCCTCTTTCTCTGCGAACCAGTCCATAATAACCAATGAACAGCAACTCAGGAACAGACCAAGAACAATCCGCGTCAATGAAACCCTCAGAATCCAAGCAGGAACTCTCCAGCGACAGGATCCACATCAGGAGACGGACTGGAACCAACATCCAAGACTCTCAGCAAATCCAACGTGGAAGAAGCAGGAGCCGGAAGAAACAACCTCATCCAGAACAGGAGCAATCAAAGGCAGGAAGACTCAACCTGAAAGAACAAGAGAAATAAACTCCGATAAAGCGAGGTCATGGCACCAGCCAAAACCCATCTCCAGCGGACACCTGAGGTCCAGGCCGATGGTAAGCATACATACAAGCATGAGCACATAATGGCGAACAACTGAACCCTCCCAGCGTAATAACAGTCCCAAACCGGCCTACCCACTAAATAGAGCTAAGCGGCCAAACACACCCCCATACTACCAGAGCCCAGGGAAGGGAAGGGAGGGCAATATTCGCCTCCGTGTCTTAATAAAACTATGACTTTACGTCGTAGACTAGGAAAATCAGTTAGTTTTACATCAGACACGGAGGCTTCATATTGCTAGTTCAAAGCTGGTTAACCAAGGGATCAAACAAATGAGGAGGAGGACGGAAATAATACTCACGGAAAGTGGAGGCACTCGACCAGTCCGCCAATCGCAGGATGTCCTCCAGGCGAGCTCCCGAGACCGCCAAGGAGGTAGACGCCGCCCCGCGCGCCGAATGAGCTGTAAACACCGAAGTGTCCACACCGGCAAGAGCCATAACCCATTTCAACCAACGGGCCAAGGTGGGGCTAGTCACCGGGCCGAACGGGTGACGGATGGAGAGAAACAACTGTGGCACAGCCGGAGACCTGTGAGGGCGAGTCCTGGCCTCGTATTCTTTCAAACAAGCTACCGGACACAAGGCCGGGGAAGCCGGAAAGCTGGGGTACGACACTACCCGGATGTTCGTCTTCGTGCGTCTCGAAATGTTAAACGCCACGCCCTCCGGGGTGAAGGACCTGGCGTCGTGGTCCAGAGCCCGCACATCAGAAACTCTTTTACAAGAAATTAAGCAAAAGAGCGTGAGCAACTTCGCGGAAAGCTGACGTAAGGAAAGGTCAGCATTGGGAGGCCAAGAGGACAAAAAGGTAAGCACCAGGGAAACATCCCAAGTGGAAGAAAACCTCGGGCGGGGAGGCCGAGATAGACGCGCGCCTCGGAGGAGGCGCGAAACGGAAGGATGCTGTCCTGCCGGAACGCCGTCAAACCCTAGATGTGACGAAGAAATCGCCGAACGAAAAAGGTTGATCGTTCTGTAAGCCTTACCCCCTTCAAAAAGAGAGGTGAGGAATTGAAGCAACTGAGCTACAGGAGCTGAAACGGGATCCAGGTCCCGTTCCAGGCACCAGCCAGCCCAAGTTCGCCAGGCCGCCCGATAAGATTTTCGGGTGCCGGGAGCCCAAGCGTCGTCCAAGAGGCGCCTAGCTGCCTCCGAAATTCCGTCGACCGCTCCTGGAGTCCTGAGAGCCGGCAGGCCATCAAACGTAGGGATCCGTCCAGGAGCAGGGGGTGGGGAATCCCCTGAGGGCAGCGCAGGAGAGAGGTCGGGTTCGGCAGAAGGACTGGAATGTCCACCAGAAGCTCCAGGAGAGACGGGAACCATACCTGAGAGTCCCAGAACGGGACTATCGCCACCAACTCCGCCCGATGGCGACGCACTTGGAGAAGCATCCGAGGAATCATCATGAATGGGGGAAACGCATAGAGAAGGCCGGAGGACCAGTCCTGCAGAAACGCGTCCGCCGCCATCGCCTCCGGATCCGGGCGCCAGCTGTAGAACCGAGGGAGGTGAGCGTTGAGCCGGGAGGCGAACAAGTCCACGGAAAAGGGTCCCCATCTGGATGACACCTCCGAGAAAATCGACGGGTCCAACTGCCAGTCGCTGCCGTCCGTAAGATGGCGGGAACTCCAATCCGCCCGCACGTTGTGAAGTCCCGGCAGGTACTCGGCTTGCACCATGATGTCCCTGGAGAGACAATACGCCCAAAAATCCTTCGCCAACCCCGCCAGGGTAGCAGACTGGGTTCCGCCCAAACGGTTGATGTAGCGAACCGCTGAAATATTGTCCATCCGGAGACGGATACATGCATTGGCCAAACCGTTGGTAAAACTCTTGACGGCCAAAGAGCCGGCCAGCAACTCTAAGGCATTGATGTGCAAGCGCGTCTCGACCTGCGACCAAGGTCCCCCGGTGGAGACCCCGTCGCAGTGCGCTCCCCAGCCCTGAAGGCTCGCATCCGATTCGATGGTGAATTCCGGCTGGAAGCCAAAAATCGCCCTGCCGTTCCAAGCTTCCAGATTGGCGATCCACCAACGGATCTCTTCTTTGGCCTCCGAATCCAATTCCACCATGTCCGCAAAGGAGGCCCCCGAGCGGAGGTGCGCAATCTTCAAGCGCTGAAGGGCCCGGTAATGCAACGGCGCCGGGAAGACCGCCTGTATGGAGGATGCCAGCAGGCCGATGATGCGGGCTAGATGACGCAGGGACAGGTGGGCACTGGTCAACGCCCGTCGCAGTTCCTTGCGAATGGACCGTAACTTGTCCCCCGGCAGGCTGAGGGATTCCGAGATCGAGTCCACTGTGAATCCGAGGAAGTCTAACCTCTGGGAGGGAGTGAGCCAAGACTTCTCCAGGTTGAGCAGGAAGCCGAGCGACTCCAGGAGATCCGATGTCCAACGGAGGTGTTGCAGCAGCGACGATCTGGATTGATGCATCAGGAGGATGTCGTCCAGATAAATTATGAGGCGTACCCCGCGACTCCTCAGCCAGGCCATGACCGGACGCAGGAGCTTGGTGAAACACCACGGAGCCGACGACAAGCCGAATGGAAGGCATGTGAATCTCCAAACCTCGCCCTTCCAGAGGAAGCGAAGGAGATCCCTGGAGTGGGGGGCCACCGAGACCGTCAGGTACGCGTCCTTCAGATCCAGCTTCACGAGCCAATCCCCGGGGGAGAGGAGGTCCCGAAGTAGATGGATGCCCTCCATCTTGAAATGTCGGTACCGCACGATGCTGTTTAGCGCCCGGAGATTGATGACGGGACGCATCTGCCCCCCTTTCTTTTGGACCAAGAAAATGTTGCTTATCACCCCCCTTGAGTGGCCGTGAGCTCTCTCTATGGCCCCCTTGAGGAAAAGGGAAAAGAGCTCCTCGTCCACCCGAGCGGAGTCCGATCCCCTCCGAAGAGAGGCCGGCGGGAGTTGCACTGAGCAAGGGGTGTCTATGAGCTCTATGGAGAAGCCCCTGACCGTCATCAGAACCCACGGGTCTGATGTGATTAGTTCCCAAGCAGGTAAAAAATGCCGAAGCCTGCCCCCTACATAAGGTACCGAAGAATCCCCGTCCGGGGTCTGACTTACCGGATGACTTGCGGGGAGCCGTGTTTCCTCGGAAGGAACGGGAGCGCCATTGTCCCCCTCTGGATGGGAAGAACGTCTGGGAAGACCGCTGGTCTTGAAACGCAGCTCGCTGGGAGAAGGAGCCTCTGGATACACCCCTGCCTCGGGTGCTGGAGCGGCCGGACAGACGGCCCCTGTTGCTGCCGGCCCTGTGAGAGACCCGGCCCTGGAAGACTTTGCGCATAGTGGCCTGCGCCTTGTCCAGAGCGGAAAACGTGCCGACGAAGCGGCTGAGGTCCTTTATAAAGGAGTCCCCAAAAAGCAGGCCTTCCGCCTCTTTGCCCGTCTCCGTCTGGGCGAGATTAATGAGCTTGGGGTCTATCCTAAGCAGGATGGCCTTGCGCCTTTCCACAGATAGGGACGCATTGGTTCCCCCGGCGATGCAAATCGCCCGCTGGGCCCAGCCCGTGAGCTCCTCAGGGTCAATGTGGGAACCCTCCTGTCTGGCGGACTCCGCCAACTCCATAATTTTTGCCAGTGGACCGAAAATATCCAGGAGCTTGTCCTGGCAGCCTCTAAGGGCCGAATCCAAGCCCTTCTTGGCATTCCACCCCGACTTAGACAAAAATTGGGTCATCTTTGGGTCCACGACGGGCGTGTCGCAGACTTTATGGGGTATAATGGGTCGAGGGCACTCAGCCCGTAGTTTACTGCGCGCCTCCTTGGACAGAGGACGGCGGGCCCAATGCTCCAGGTAGCTGCTAATCTGGGAATCGGGGAGCCACTCCGCCGATCTGGGATGGTGGAGGGCCTCAGGATCAAACATGGGAGCCCCGGAGGAATCCAAAGGGAAATTGTCAGCGGAGGCAGCGGAGGAATCCTTAGCTAAAGGCATAGCAGGGGGAGTGGCAATGGGGTCGGACCCCCGAGGGGAGTCATCCTCCTCAGAAAAATCAGTAGCCTCTGCTGGATCCTCCGGGCCCGAACCCAGATCCGAGTCAGAGACGGCATCCGCTAGGGCTCTAGCGTGCTTCCACACCCGCGATTTATCAGCCTGGCGGGGACAAGCTCTCTTACGCGACCTCAGCGCGTCGTCTGGGGTGGTCATCAACACACCGGTCATTGTCTCCTGTCCAACAGGAGGTTCAGCAGCAAACGAGTGCTGTGCAGTCTCAGGGGGAGCAAGTCTGGCCCCAGCTAGGGGGTGTGCAGACAGGGCCTGGGAGATGGTCTGGGACAAAACGGTGGACATGGAACCCATAGCCTGTAGGATTGCATCAGACACAGAGCGCTGGATGAGCTGCGCCTGTGAGTCTGAGCCAGGGAGACCAACATTGCCAGGGAGGGGGGCGGGGGGGGATTGGGCAGAGGGGTCCATGCTGGCCAAGTAAAATAGAGACAGGGTACCTGTAGGAGGAGGGCTGGGAGGAGAGCCGGAGGCAAAAGGAAAGCAGCGCTAGATAACTGAGGGGTTAATCACCCCAGAAGCGAGAGGAGCGGAGCGCAGCACAGGAGAACCGGCAGCAGGCACGCAGGAGACCGGAGGAAGCGAGATCTCGCGGGAACGGGAACCAAAATGGCCGCCGGATCTCGCGAGATCTCGCACCAGCCAGCCAGAGAGAGCGCGAAAGCGGGGAGAAAAAAAAGGCGCCGATCCGTGCGGCAGACGCGCGCAAGACGAGGGGCGTGGCCCAGCACAGGGGAGGCAAGATGGCGGTAAGGCCAGCGAATCTGCCCGGCACTAAAAAGGGAGGCCCCAAGTAAAGTCCCAAGGGGAGAAGAGAGGGAACGAGCGGAGGGGGTCCCAGGGGAAACGCTGCGCGCGATAAGGCCCCAGTGCCACTGGGGCAGGCAGAGGCTGCCCAGACAGGGAAACTAAGGGGGCAAGGAACAAGATAAAAAATATATATCGCTGCCCAAACGTAACCACCTAAAGGGAGGAAAACAAGCCCCAGGGGAGAAACATAACCCGGGGAATAGACAGAATTAAACACTTAGAGAATAACAGTCAGCAGATAAAATTAACATGTCACTTATCTGGTGAGCAGCAAGAAAGAGGCAGTACCACCTTGGACGCAGCCTTATATTGGGGCTGTAGGGGTGGGACATATGGGTTACTATGGTGACCATTTGCATTTGTTTTTTGTTTCTCCTTGCTGCTATGGTGATCAGTAAAGGAAGAGAAAGCAATATGAAGCCTCCGTGTCTGATGTAAAACTCAGGATCAGTACAGGATAAGTAATGTAATGTATGTACACAGTGACTGCACCAGCAGAATAGTGAGTGCAGCTCTGAGTATAATACAGGATGTAACTCAGGATCAGTACAGGATAAGTAATGTAATGTATGTACACAGTGACTGCACCAGCAGAATAGTGAGTGCAGCTCTGGAGTATAATACAGGATGTAACTCAGGATCAGTACAGGATAAGTAATGTAATGTATGTACACAGTGACTCCACCAGCAGAATAGTGAGTGCAGCTCTGGAGTATAATACAGGATGTAACTCAGGATCAGTACAGGATAAGTAATGTAATATATGTACACAGTGACTGCACCAGCAGAATAGTGAGTGCAGCTCTGGAGTATAATACAGGATGTAACTCAGGATCAGTACAGGATAAGTAATGTAATGTATGTACACAGTGACTCCACCAGCAGAATAGTGAGTGCAGCTCTGGAGTATAATACAGGATGTAACTCAGGATCAGTACAGGATAAGTAATGTAATGTATGTACACAGCTCTCATATAAGTGCGGCACTCTCTTCAAATAGCTTGGGGCTGGGGGCACAGAGGGAATTACTACTATGGAGGGGGCACAGAGGGCATTACTAATGTAAAGGGAGCACAATGGGCATTTCTACTATTAGGGGGCACAGAGCCAGAGGGCATTATTACTGTGAAGGGGGCACAATGGGCATTACTGTGAAGAGGGCACAATGGGGATTATTACTGTAAAGGGGGCACAAAGAGGTCATTACAACTGTGAAAGGAAGGGGCACAGAGAGGGCACACATCTGTACAAAACTACTGTGAAGGTTGTACAATGAGGGCAATACTACTGTGAGGGCCGGGGTACAATTTTTTTAAAGTATGGGGGTGGGGGGGTCCCAAACACCCTAGGCACGCCACTGGTGAGTGCAGCTCTGGAGTATAATACAGGATGTAACTCAGGATCAGTACAGGATAAGTAATGTAATATATTTACAAAATGCGCCGATTTGTAAATTAATTCTTTATAAACTTTAAAATGGCTTTATGGATGAATATAGGCTTTTAGATTAATAAGCTCTTGGTATATTCCATGATCCATTAAGATACAACGGCCTCAGGATAGAATAGTTTCAACCTACAATGGTCTCTCCTGGGCCATCGTCAGTTCAAACTAGACTCACCATACAAATCCTCAGACTCAGATCCATCCAACATGGCCATTTTATTGGTAAACCCCCTGTACTGGTTGCTCCTCGGTGGTCCTACATGTTGTGTGCTGCCCCCTGTCTGTGCCGGGATATATACAGCACCCTGAAAGAGCTCCTGTCCTCACCTGACTGTCTTATGTAAGGACTCACTTTATTTGTCTTTAGTTATCTTCTCATTTTTCTTAAAGCTTCCTTTTTTCCTTTTTTGGGTTGACATTTTGGGGCTTTGGAACCAATTACTGGTTTTCCGTAGAGTTACGGACTCAAATTACAACGGTTTCAACTGACAATGGTCGTCCCAGAACCAATTAATACTGTAACTTGAGGGATCGCTGTATACATACCGCAAAGATAATAAAAATGTTATCCAACCATACAAGCTATAATAGACCTTGCTGCATCAATACATCTGATAGGGAAAGCAGGGCAGGAATAGAAGGCGTGGGGCAGTAAGCTCTCCGTCCCTCCAAGGACACTTCTCCATGGACGGACCCAGACGACTGTCACTGCAGGATTATAGAACTTACAAATTATTCTTTTCTGGCATAAAATAAACAGTTATCGTGTATTTATCTGGAATGAAAATATGCAGAGCAGAACAAACATAGCTTCTGGGCATCTGCTCAAGTTTAGAAGAGCAGATCCTCTGGATAGATAGGGAAGCTCCGAGGCTTAAATCTTCTTATTATGTGGCTGTTCCCGCCAGGAGTCTGAAGGGGGCGCTGTCACGGAGAGGTAATGTGAGAAAGGGCTAGAACAACGGCAAGTCTTCAGGTTGTGCATTTTGCAGGAGAAGGGGACATAAGGATCCGGGATTTAGTTTGGTATGTGAAGAAGTGAATTATTGGGAAATCTGCATAATTAACAAGCCATGAACAGATTCATGCTAAACATTTCTGGTGCAAAATTAAAAAAAATGCATCTTCAGTGGGAAACATGAACAGAGCTTATTACGGGGGCTTAAAGAAGGATTAGAAATGATCTGTACAAGAGGCGAAATGTAACGCAGGGCTGGTCGGATACCGTTCTTCACCACCTGGACGCGCTGCTGTGTGAGGATGGCTTTTATTGTTTGGTCCGATGTAGTATCATACAGTGCCTTGAAAAAGTATTCATACCCCTTGAACTTTTCCACATTTTTCCATGTTACACCCACAAACTTAAATGTATTTTATTGGGATTTTATGTGATAGACCAACACAAAGTATCAAGTATGTGTAAAGTGAAAAAAAAATGATACAAGGTTTTCAAAATTTGTAATAAATAAAAAATCTCGAAAGTGTGGTGTGCATTTGTATTCAGCCCCCATGAGTCAGTACTTTGTAGGACCACCTTTTTCTGCATTTACAGCTGCAAGTCTTTTGGGGTATGTCTATACCAGCTTTGCACATCAGGAGGCTGAAATACTTGCCCACTCTTCTTTGCGTTAGCTCAGTCAGACTGGATGGAGAGCGTCTGTGAACAGCAATTTCCCAGTCTTGCCCCAGATGGGATTTAGGTCTGGACTTTGACTGGGCCATTCTAACACGTGAATATGCTTTGATCCAAACCAGGGATGCCCAACCTGCGGCCCTCCAGCTGTTGCAAAACTACAACTCCCAGCATGCGAGGACATCCTACAGGTATCAGCCTACAGCAGAGCATTATGGGAGTTGTAGTTTTACAACAGCTAGAGGGCCGCAGGTTGGGCATCCCTGATCTAAACCATGCCATTGTAGGTCTGGCTAGATGTTTAGGGTCGTTGTCCAGCTGGAAGGTGAACCTCCGCCCCAGTCTCAAGTCTTTTGCAGCCTCTACCAGGTTTTCCTCCAGGATTGCCCTCTACTTAGATCTCTCCCATCAAGTTCCTGTCCCTGTCTCAAGTCTTTTGCAGCCTCTACCAGGTTTTCCTCCAGGATTGCCCTCTACTTAGCTCTCTCCCATCAAGTTCCTGTCCCTGTCTCAAGTCTTTTGCAGCCTCTACCAGGTTTTCCTCCAGGATTGCCCTCTACTTAGCTCTCTCACATCAAGTTCCTGTCCCTGTCTCAAGTCTTTTGCAGCCTCTACCAGGTTTTCCTCCAGGATTGCCCTCTACTTAGCTCTCTCCCATCAAGTTCCTGTCCCTGTCTCAAGTCTTTTGCAGCCTCTACCAGGTTTTCCTCCAGGATTGCCCTGTATTTAGCTCCATCCATCTTCCCATCAACTCTGTCCAGCTTCCCTGTCCCTGCTGAGGAAAAGCCTCCCCACAGCATGATGCTACCACCACCATGTTTTACTGACCAAATGCCCCCATACAACTGAATGGGACCATTTTTGCGTCCATTTCTCAGAAAAGCATCAGTGATAAATATCAGTTAAAAACTGACAGTTTATATGTTTTTAATTTACTTTTTTCACTGTTGTGTGCATGTAGCCGGCAGCATGTTACAGAGCAGGAGGAGCTGAGCAGATTGATATATACCGTAGATTTGTGGGAAATGATTCAGTAAAACTTGTAATTCATATATTCACACGACCGTATGTATTTTGCGGTCCGCAAAAAATACAGATGGCGTCCGCTTTGCATCCGTTTTTTTTTGGATCCATTATAACAATGCCTATTCATTTTTACATAACGGACCAGAATAGGACATGTTCTATCTTTTTTGCGGAGATGCGGAAACGGACATACGGATGCGGATAGCACACAGTGTGCTTTCCAAAGTTTTTGCGGACCCATTGAAATGAATGGGTCCGCATCTGTTCTGCATAATATGCGGATCAGATGCGAAGCAAAAAAACAGTCATGTGAATGGGGCCTAAATCTCTGCTATTTCTGATTATATTGAACACGGGGCACACGAACGTATTTTCTTTCCGTGTCCGTTCCATTTTTTTTTTTTTGGCGGTCTGTATGCGGAACCATTTACTTCAATGGGTCTGCAAAAACAACGAAAATGACTTTGTTTGCATTCCGTTTCCGTATATCCGCTTGTCTGTTCCTTAAAAAAGTAGTGCGTGTGCTATTATTGTCCGCAAATCACGATCCGTGGCTCCATTTAAGTCAATGAGTCCGCAAAAAATAAGGAATGCATACGGAACACATCCCTATTATGCGGATCCATGCCCACTTTGCCTATGTGTTTACTGTTTGCAAACATTACAGTAATGATTTAAAAAAAACGGATCGCATATGGAATCCATACGGATATGTTTTGTGGCATAACGGAACGGATGCGGCCACAAAACAGGAAAAAAAAACAACTGAGATACAAAAGAAAGGATTTGTTAAACCAGAAGAAAGGATGCATTAAAAACGTGCCGTCCGCATCAGTTGCTCCGTTCCGTGGTCCCGCAAAAAAAATATAACATGTCCTATTCTTGTCCGTTTTGCGGACAAGAATAGGCATATCTACAATGGGCTGCCTGTTCCGTTCCGCAAATTGCGGAAGGCACGCGTGCGGCTTCCGTGTTTTGCGGATCTGCAAAAAAACTGAAGGGCCGTGTGCATGAGGCCTTACACTGAACGGCTGTGTCTGATTCGCGAAAAAACGGGTCAGAACATGACATGCATTGAGTTTATGGATCTGTGGGAAAAAAATGGATGTGTGAATAGCTCTGCTGACTTGTATGGGTCTGTGCGCTGTCCGTTTTTAAAAACGGTCAGCACAGGGACGAGTTGATGGGTGTTAGATTTGAATTATATTTCGGTGCAGCGCTGGACCTCGCAGAAGCATAAAGCTGAAGGAGGCATTTATGCCAACATGTGAACAGACCCTAACAAGCATGTTCTCATTCACTGACAGCAAGCAGAGCGTAAAAATGTCAAAGATTTCAAACACAATGGTCATTTATCAAGGAACTTGCAACTTTTTTAGTTGTAAAAAAAAAAAAAAAAAAGTTGCAAGTCCATTTTTTTACCGGCTGTGCGACAATATTTAGTCGCAAGGCTAGTTTTACCCCATGTTTGACAGTTGGGTTACATTTACGCCCGGAAACACTTTACTCCTGCGCACGGACTGCCCTAGATGTGCCTATTTTATAGGCGAATGCCTCGTTATAAATTAGCCAAATCTGCCGGCAGTGTAGGGGGGAATCTAAGACTATCGTGAAAAGCCGGTCTTAGTAAATGACTTAATCATGCAATAAACGAGCTTCATTTACATAAGATGGGCGCTGTGCCATGTACATAAGCTATGCGGGCGAGTCTGTGCATAGTACATCCCTGTACCCTGCCGAATTCTTACAACAGCGTTAATGGCCTCTGTTGTTACCCCACTGACCTTACAGGGGGATGGTTGGTGGCATACCCCGCTGTAGGCTGGCACCACACAATGAATTCACAGCCAATACCCCACTGGTAAAGGCCCACCGTAGACCGCCCTATGTGCCAGATCAAGAAGGTACAATCTCAGGACCACATACAGGGATGCCGGGGATTCACTATAGTAAAGCAGAGAGAATTAAAGCGAATTTGTGCTAAAGTGACGTACGTTTCCAAGGAATGTCACCCAAATCTTCCCTCCACCCCCAGCAAGTAATCCTGGGGCTGAAGGAGATGGACAGGGACAGCTGCGCGCCTTCCGACCGGCTCCCTACTGACTTGCCTCTCCTGCCATGAACTTGAACAAGATGCTTCCCCTGTAACTCTGCTCTTCCTATAGGAGACATGGCCAAACTGGGGGAAAAGGGTCAGTTTAACCCCTCGATCACTCTCTAAAATTCTTACAAAAATCTATAATGTAACCTGAAAAAAAAAAGCGCCATTGTTACTCCCTTTTTCTATGGAAGGAAAGATTGGTGGTCGGGTGATATGACTTCTCGTGTTCTATCATACTTGACATACGGAGGACATGCGGCTGTAGTGTTGGTTACACGCCATCGCCTGATCTGGGTGGTTTTGGCAGGATTTGGTCTCAGTCTCCTATCTAGACACCACCAGACAACCCCGAGGGAAATCAACCAAAGATAACAGCGACCGGTTTAATAAGCCGCTGACGTTGAAGGTGCCTGACCGCGCCACTCGGTTTCTAAAGCTCTCTGAAAGGGGTCGTCCAGTTTGTACTACCACCGGCAGTCCGGCTGATGGTGGCATGGTCAGCATACACTTGGGAGAATGTCCTAATAGACGCCAGCAATCCTCCAGAACAAGGAGGAGGACAGCAGAAAGGGGGCAAAGGATTCCCCTCCATCAGCATCTCGGGTACAAAGGGAACAATCTCTGTAAAGTATCCAAAAGTAGTCAATAAATTGCAACTTCCTCTTAAAAAGCTACATTTTATTTTCACCCATCTTTCTGAAGCATATACAGAGTAAGGCCTCATGCACACAGTTGTTGCGTGCATTGGGGACAGCAATTTGCGGTCCCAAATGCACGGGCAACATCCATGATTCATGAATCCGTGATTCATCCGCACATGTTCTATTTTTTTGCGGTGCGGAGGCACAGAGAAAAACCGAGACTCCGTTCCGCACCACACCATCCGGATTGGGGAGCCATTTAAGTCAATGGGTCCACATCCGTGACGCGGTGAGCACATGGCCAGTGCCCGCATATTGTGGACCCACTATTTTCAGGCCGCAATACCGGCATGAGGCCTAAAGGGGTGACTATGGATGACCTATTCTCAGGATAGGTCATCAATATCAGATCAGCGGACGTCTGACAGCCGGGACGAAACGCGGTCAGCTGTTTGAAGAGAAGGCTGCGCTTGTACGAGCGCTGCCTTCTCTACTCTGTTCAAGCCGTCCCACAGAAGTGATTGGAGACGCCATACTTGTAATTACACCTGACCACCACTGCAACTGCTGCGGTGAGCAGAGCAGAGAAGGCAGCGCTGGTTTCTCCTCAAACAGCTGATCGGTGGGGGTCCCGGGAGTCAGCCCCTCGCCGATCGGATATTGATGATCTAACACCTGGTGACAAATTGCCATTCACTGGATGAGTCACCAGAAAAAAAATGATACCCAGTCTAAGGCTACATGCACACGAACGTTGTTTGTTTCCGTGTCCGTTCCATTTTTTTTTTTGCGGATAGGATGCGGACCCTTTCATTTTAATAGGTCCGCAAAAAATGCAGACAGCACACCGTGTGCTGTTTGCATCAGTATGTCCATTCTGTAGCCCCGCAAAAAAAAATAGAACATGTCCTATTCTTGTCCATTTTAGGCATTGTTACAATGGATCCACAAAAAAATGGTTGGCATACGTTTTTTTTTGTGTATCCGCAATTTGCAGGCCACAAAACACATACAGTCGTGTGCATGTAGCCTAAGGCACCCTTCACACATAAATTTGTTCTGGTGTCTTTTTACCACCAAAAATGCCATAAAACCAGTGTTCTGCAGCATCTTTAGGCCTCTTTCACACGGGCGTTGCGGGAAAAGGTGCGGGTGCGTTGCGGGAACATGCGCGATTTTTCCGCGGGAGTGCAAAACATTGTAATGCGTTTTGCACGCGCGTGATAAAAATCGGCATGTTTGGTACCCAAACTTCTTTACAGAAGTTCGGGCTTGGGATCGGTGTTCTGTAGATTGTATTATTTTCCCTTATAACATGGTTATAAGGGAAAATAATAGCATTCTGAATACAGAATGCAGAGTATAATAGCGCTGGAGGGGTTAAAAAAATAAAATAATTATTTAACTCACCTTAATCCACTTGATCACGCAGCCGGCATCTAATCTATCTTCTGTGCTGTGTGGAGGAAAAGGACCTGTGGTGACGTCACTCCGGTCATCACATGGTCCGTCACATGATCTTTTACCATGGTGATGGATCATGTGATGACCGAAGTGACGTCACCACCGGTCCTGTTACTGCACACAGCAAAGAAGACGACAGAAGAGATGCTGGCTGCGTGATCAAGTGGAATAAGGTGAGTTAAATTTTTTTACATTATATTTTAACCCCTCCAGCCCTATTGTACTATGCATTCTGTATTCTCCATCCCGATCGTCTCCTAACAACCGTGAGTGAAAATCGCACCGCATCTGCACTTGCTTGCGCATGCTTGCGATTTTCACGCAACCCCATTCATTTCTATGGGGCCTGCGTTACGTGAAAAACGCACAAAGAGGAGCATGCTGCGATTTTCACGCAACGCACAAGTGATACGTGAAAATCACCGCTCATGTGCACAGCCCCATAGAAATGAATGGGTCAGGATTCAGTGCGGGTGCAATGCATTCAACTCATGCACCGCATCCGCGCGGAATACTCGCCCGTGTGAAAGAGGCCTTATGGGTTCTTTTTCCATAGAGAAGATGGAAAAACCCATGAAAAAAAAGCACTATTGCTTCAACATGCTGCATTTTTTAGAAAGACGCCAGTAGCCAAAAAACACTTGTGTGCCCTGTGATCCATATTTCAGCTAACATCTGGAGCGGACGTTTGTTCAGGAAAAAATTCAAAAAAAAAAACTGCAAGAGCGCAAAGAAAAAAAATGCACCCGCTACACTGTCCCAAATTTAGAGGTCAAAAGCTGGAACTGGCCTAAGGCAGACGACCGTATTTTTCATCTGGGAGCTATATGAATTTTTTGCAGATAGCACACTAACTAACTGATTTCTACGGAGACTTGCACACATGCGTATTTTTTTTTGGCGGATCCATGTGGCCGTTGCAGATGAGAATAGTCATTTCTTTTGATGGGATTCAGAAAAAAAACGGATTGCACACAAGTTATCCGTAAACTGCGGATCCATGGTTTGCAGACAGAAATACGGACAGGGTACAGCAAATTTTGGTAAATGATGACTATCAATTGAAAGGAACGTTTCTGTTTTGCCAAGAATTTGCTCAACCCAAATTTATAGACCACTTCCTCCGTCTCCACAATTTTTCCCCTCCAAGGTGATTGGTCGCAGTGACATCATCAGTTCCTTTCCAGGTCTAAAAATAAGAAAGCACAGTTTGAGGATTAACGGTCTTAAGACGGAGACTGCATCTGATTTTCATGGCTGTTTGGAGGTGAGGGGTTATGAAGACAGTTCTCCTGCACACAGAGCCTTAACGGACTTAGCATCAATGTCACAGATTTGGGAGTCTTGTACATTTCATGGCTTTTTACTTAATGGGAAAACAGACGTCCATTTCACAGTGAAGACAGTTTTTGGACGCCCAATTAAAGGTCATTGAAGATTCCAGCCAGGCCCCTTGTTATGTAGATACAGTTCCATCTATACAATAGTACTTCTGAAATAATTATAAATCATACCCCTTTGACCGGCACAGCGCTGTTATATCAGCAAGTCATTTCCTCAGTCGTGACCTCGCCGAGATAGGGGTTATTGATCGGGACCAGTCAGAATACACCCAGCAATGCATATCTCCTCGCAGCACACGCAGGCACCCAAATTATCTTCACGTCACGCAGATTAAGTGAATGGAATGAAATGAATCATTTATGCCATGCCTGTACATGCAAATCTCACTTTGTATCAGATAGATGGAAAACTGCACTCCAAGAAATCGCAGGCAGAATATATATGAATGTCATACACACACACAAAGAAATTAAGCCCAGACAACTTGTAACGTAAGTGTTAAAAATACAATATTAAAGGGAATCTGTCATCAGAAAATGACCTATTGCCACGTGCCGGGGGTCCAAGGCAGACCTCCAGGACATCATACGAGCAGGTCACAGGCAAAAACGGAACAGACATGACAGAAAAGCAGGTAAACAGAAGTGGTAACGATACCACCGGACCTAGAGTACCGGAGGACCACAGCAACACCTGGAGGGCGGAGTCAGTGAGCCCCGTACTTCACAGAGGCCCAGATGGTGGGGATGACTGGGCCGAGGGCTCACTGGTCGCAGCTCCAGGAAGGTCCCGGAATGCTTGGCCCCTACCTGGGACAGACAAAACAGAAACAGAGGTACACACAGGTTAGCGATTCCCCCTCCGGGGAAGCCAGGAACCCCCTTCCGGAGGAGATATGAAACAAATACACAGGGCAGGAACAGATAACGGACGGACGCAGTTAAGCACTGCTAGGCGCTCAGATGCAGATACGCTCTGCTAGGCGAAAACAGGGAACATATAACATAATACATAAGAGAGGGCAAGAACAGATCAGAACATGGCAAAGTACATAACAGGACAGGAACCGGAGCACAGACACTAGAGAACAGACACTTGATGCAAAACCAGGCGACACCACACCAAAGGGTAACTGAAAACCCCCCGGAACAGAAGCGAGGTGCTTCACCTAGCAGCCACAGACAGACAAAAACTGACCTACAGAACCACAGCTCACAGGACTATATAGCTGGGTAACCAGGCACCTGGGAAGCCACACCCAGGCACAGCAGACAGGGGAAGTTAACCCCAACAGAACCGGATTAAAGATAAACAGGAACAACACACAGGCCCATGCAGGGACGGCGTAGTCCCTGGCAACTAGCATACACGGATACAGAACTGGGCGTTGCCCTTGGCAACCAACACACATGGATACAGAACTGGGCATTGCCCTTGGCAACCAGCAACACGGAACCAGAATACAGGGACAGAAGTACAGATACAGTCAAAGGGGTACACACGAACTTGGGCAAAGAACACCCTAGACACCCCAGCCAGAAGCAACCGAGCCTGCACGGAATCACCCGCAGCCAGTACGCAAAAGGAGTGCAGCCAGCCTGCAAGGCAACACGTCACGGTGAACCGCACCGTGACACCTATATTTTTATGTTAATATTTATTTTTATTTTTGGGTGTTTTTTTTTTTAAATGTCTGTGTTCCTATCTATATTTTTTTTTAAATCCTAAAATCCTGCAGTTTTTGCACTAGCCACTAGGCCTAAAATAAGTTAATACTTCCTGTTCTTTGAGAGCAGCCTCATGGGCCATAGGCACAATAGACAGGATAGAAGTGTCATTGATTTCCATGGGAGAGTTTTCTAGGCATGCTCTGTGACCGGTGATATCACCTATTGTGAATGGTGGATCTTGTGTGTTATCTATATAGAAGTATTACTTGTCTTTGTAATTCTGCCTGTGATGATAATGAGCTGAATGCTGAAATGTTACCTGTACAGAACAGGAAGTCTCAACATACAGGTGCATCACAATAAATTACAGTATCATTGAGAAGTTTATTTGTTTCAGTAATTCAGTTCAAAAAGTGAAATTCATATATTGTATTGATTTATTCCACACAGTGGGATCTACTCCAAGCCTTTTTTCTGTTAATGTTGATGATTACGGCTTACAGCTAATGAGACCCCAATAGTCAGGATCTCAGAAAATTAGAATATTATATGATTTCAAAATGATTTTTAATACAGAAATGTTGGCCTCCTGTCTGTCCAGTAGTGTTGAGCGCGAATATTCGAATTGCGAATATTTTTCTCGAATATCGTGATTTCGAGATTCGCGAATATTTAGAATATAGTGCTATATATTCGCGAAATCGAATATTCTTTTTTTTTTTAATGCTCCATTCAGTGCCCATTGCCGTGCTCATGGAGCGTCCCCATCACCATGGGGACGCTCCATATACTAGAATGTACTGTCGGATTAGAGAATTACGTTGAAATCACCATGCGATTATTTCGTGTTATATTAATCGCATCGCAATTTCAGCTTCGCACTGCTATAATCCATATATGTGTATTTTACGAAATTTCGTACTATTGCTCTAACTTCGTCTTTTAGAATATTACGAATATTCTAAAAGACGAAGTTAGAGCAATATTACGAAATTTCGTAAAATACACATATATATTGTAATTTAGCTAATATAGTGCTATAATCATTTTTTTTTCTCTAATTTTTTTTTCCCTCTTCTGAACTTAAGTTAAAATTGCGATTCGATTAATATAACACGAAATAATCGCATGGTGATTTCTACTTAGTACTGCTATAGTCCATCAGTTGAAATCGCCATGCGATGAATATAACTCGAAGTATAGTACTGCTATATTCCATATTCGCAGAATATGGACTATAGCAGTACTAAGTAGAAATCACCATGCGATTATTTCGTGTTATATTAATCGCATCGCAATTTCAGCTTCGCACTGCTATTTTCCATATATGTGTATTTTACAAAATTTCCTAATTATTGCTCTAACTTCGTCTTTTAGAATATTACGAATATTCTAAAAGACGAAGTTAGAGCAATATTACGAAATTTCGTAAAATACACATATATATTGTAATTTAGCTAATATACTGCTATATTAACTTTTTTTAACAGTGTACATATTTTACAAAGCTTAAGTTCAGAAGAGGGAAAAAAAATGAAAGAAAAAAAAAATGATTATAGCACTATATTAGCTAAATTACAATATATATGTGTATTTTACGAAATTTCGTAATATTGCTCTAACTTTGTCTTTTAGAATATTCGTAATATTCTAAAAGACGAAGTTAGAGCAATAGTACGAAATTTCATAAAATACCATTGCCTTATATTATACTAGAAAAATCGCAACACGCGATTAAAATATTCGCATATTATTCGCGAAAAATTGAAATAATTACGAATATTCGATTTCGACGAATATAACACGAATATTCACTCGAATATTCACGATATATCGCGAAATCGAATATGGCACCTCTCGCTCATCACTACTGTCCAGTATATGCACTCAGTACTCGGTCGAGGCTCCTTCTGCATGAATTACTGCATCAATGCGGCAATGTGACATGGAGGCGATCAGCTTGCGGCACTGCGGAGGGCAGGGGCAGATTAAGTGCATGATAGGCCCGGGGCCGTCTACCCAACTTGGGCCCCTCCCTCTATTTTAGTTTAGTTTTTTTTTTGTATGAAGAGGCTGCGGTGCTTCATGAGCGCCACAGTCTCTTTCTAGGCCATATGACATCTTCAGACTAAAAAAAATACCCCAAATTGGGTCCTAAACTGAAAAATTTGGTCGCCAAATTTAAAATACATATAATTATAATAAAAAAGACATGGAGGAGAATACAGCACCACATACCTCTTACATCCAGTGACATCTCCTGTCATGTACACCTTCTCTTTCCTCTTCTCCTCCATTAGACCCAGACCGCCATGACTAATTCTTTCAGCCACATCTCGTCTCTACAGTTTGTAACACAGATGCGTTAGATTTCTCAATTTTTCCATCAACCCTCCCATCCTGGTGTCCCCACAGTGTCATCCTGCTGCCACTCCCAATACTGTGCCCGTTGTGCCCCCCAATGCCCCAGGTACTGTACTGCTGAAAAAATAGTGACCCTAATATTCATAATTGGGGTCATTCATCAAACTGGTGTAAAGTAGAACTGGATTTCCAAAAGAGCTGTCAAATATGAAAGGTGGAATTCTGATTGGCTGCTATGGGCAACTAAGCCAGTTCTGCTTTACACCAGTTTTATAAATTACCCCCATTGTCCCTATAGTGTCTACAGCAGTTATAATGTCCCCTAGAGACCCCCAGTAATAATACCACCCTCTATTGTGCTCCAGGTAATAATCCCTGTATAGTGTCCCCAGAAATAATAGAATGGCCCCTACAGTGCCTCCCCAATAGCAACACCCCCATATAGTAATTTCCACAATACTGCCCCCACATAGTAATCCTCCCATAGTAATTTGCCCCCACACAGTAATTTCCCCCAAACTGCCCCCATATAGTAGTTTGCCCCCACACGGTAATTTTCCCTACATAGTAATTTGCCCCATATAGCAATTTCCCCACACTGCCCCCACACTGCCCCCACATAGTAATTTGCCCCCACATAGTAGTCCCTCCCATAATAATTTGCCCCACCACTGCCCCCACATAGTAATTTGCCCCCACATAGTAGTCCCTCCCATAATAATGTGCCCCCACATCCCCCCCATGTACTCAATGTCTCTTAATATGTCCTATTGTTTGTCGTTGTCCCCATATGTCCCCCAAAGCAGGCACATGAAATAATAAAGAAAAATGAAAAAAATTTAAAGCTAAATACCCACCTATGTCCAGGGCCAAGCGCTTGCTCGCAGAGGAAGGCGGGATGATGCAGGCGTGCACAGGTCACAGTGCTGCGTCCTGGCACAGGCGCGCAATGACGTCATCACGCCCGCCTGCGTCGGGATTTCACTACCGCATAGGCCTCAGGCCTACTAGGCCTGAAGCCTATGGCGGTGATCGGCGACGGGACAGGGAGCTATGTGCTCCCGTGCCCCGCCGCAGTATGTGGACGTTCGGGCCGGCGTTGGGCCCCCCAGCGGTGCTGGGCCCGGGGCTGCCGACCCGAACGTCCCTATTGTAATCCGCCACTGGCAGAGGGGTTATGGAAGCCCAGGTTGCTTTGACAGTGGCCTTCATCTCATCTGCATTTTTGGGTCTGGGGTCTTTCATAGATTCTCTGTGGGGTTTAGGTCAGACGAGTTTTCTGGCGCATCAACAACAGTGATACTGTGGTTATTGAACATGGTCTTGGTACTTTTGGTGGTGTGGGCTGCTGCCGTCGCTCCTCAGGTTCATGGTGCTCTGTATCTGCTTGAGAAAGGGCCACTCATAATACAGCCCGAAATGTTGCTATATTTGCACCTAAATAAAAATATGCACTTTAAAAGCAAAGGAATGTCTGCACCTCTTTACGGCTGACTAATTGCAAGAATTTAAGAGTAAGTTTGGTGTGCTGTCAAAAAGCTATCTACTATTGAGGAGAGCCATAGGTGAAGAGGGATCCAAAAGTGACGAGCACCCAATAAAAGCCTGATCAACTTTGACGAGTGCTATGGTCATAGGAATTCTACAACAGTGGACCAACACCAGCAGATGACATGGCTCCCCAAACCATCACTGACTATGGAGACTTCACACTGGACCTCAAGCACCTTGGATTGTGTCTCTCCACTCTTCCTCCAGACTCTGGGACCTTGATTTCCAAATGAAATGTAAAATTTACTTTAATCTGAAAACAGGACTTTGGAGCACTGAGCAACAGTCCAGTCATTCTTTTCCTTAGCCCAGGTAAGACGCTTCTGACGTTGTCTCTGGGTCAGGAGTGGACACAAGTAATGAGACATTTGTAGCTCATGTCCTGGATACTTCTGTGTGTGGCTGACTCCAGCCGCAGTGCACTCCTTGTGAATTACAGCGTGACACCCTGAGTCTACAAGATTGATCTTTTTCACAATATTCAAATTTTCTGAGATCCTGACTTTTGGGTTTCCATTAGCTGTAAGCTATGATCATCAATAAAAAAAAACTTGAAATAAATCACTTTGTCTATAATGAATCTTTAGAATATATGAGTTTCACTTTTTGAATTGCATTACTGAAATAAATTGCCGGCGACTTTTCCATGATATTCTAATTTATTAAGATGCACCTGTATTATTAGGCCTAGTGGCCAGTGTGAAAACTGTACAATCTTTATTTTTTTATATATAAATGGCACCATGAAAAATTTAAACCAAAGTCACCAAATGTTCTAAAACAACATGTATAAACACGGACAGATTTCAGCTTAAGGACTGAGTGTAATTTTGCGAATCTAATACTTTAAAACGTAATAGCTATGGAATGCTTTTCCTTATCCAACTGATTCTGAAATCGCTTTCTCATGATACATTACACTTCATGTTAGTTAGTGTTAAATTTTGGTTGATATCTTTTTTTCTTTTTATAAAAAAATTATGTAAAATTTTGAAAAATAAGCAATTTTCTAAATTTGAATGTCTCTGTTTTTTAGACAGATAGTGCTACCTCACAAAATAGTCATTAACTAACATTCTCCATATGTCTTCTTCATTTTGGCATCATTTATGCAAAGGTCATTTTTTTTATTTTTTTTTACGACATTATAAAAGGCTTAGTATTTTAGAAAATTTCCAAAACCAACTTTTTTAAGGACCAATCTTGTCTGAGGGCTTGTTTTGTGTGGGATGAGTTAACGTTTGCATTGGTATGATTTTGAGGTACATAAGACTTTTCAATCGCTTGATGTTTTTTGCAAGGCGAGGTAACCAAAACATAGCCATTCTGGCATAGTTTTTAGTTCTTTTTCTTATGGCATTCATTTGACTGGATACAGAAGATGACGTGATTGTTTTATACAGCTGTCGTTATAGAGGTGGCACTTCTAAATGTCTTAGGGTAAAGGGTAGCTTTTTTAAACTTAAAACTTTTTTTTTTTACTTTTTTTATTTTTATTTTCACTTTTATTTTTCATCACACTATGGGACTTCAGCTTTTGAGGGACTGATCAAAGCGCTGTACATGTATGGTGGAATGCGCAAATGCCTTAAAGGGGTTCTCCTATGACTAATGTAAAAAATGAAAATCAGACATCATATAGTCCACGACAATCTCTGTCTAACAAAGCTAGAACCAGCCCTGTACCTCACATGGATCCAGAGATCTCAATATTCATTGCTCTGCTTATATCAAGCTGACAGCTAAGGGGGAGTGTCTTTTCTTCTGCAGCTCAGGAGGTGTGTCTCAGCTCTCCCTATCACAGCTCAGGAGGCGTGTCCATGCTCTCCCTATCACAGCTCAGGGGGCGTGTCCCAACTCCCCCTATCACAGCTCAGGAGGCAGTTGAAGGATGAAACTGAGCATGTGCGGCTATCTCAGTGAGCCAGACAAAGGAATAAGAAAAAAAAAAAACAGCAGGTGGCGCTATACTGATACTATTTTATTGAATAACTCAGTGGCTATGCTAAATTTTTAATTGCATGCAAATATGAAAGTATTCAAGTCTAGGTGCTGGTTTGAAAACTTTAAGGGGTTGACATAAAAACAGGATATAAACAACAGATTCTTTTCTGATGACACAGTCCCTTTAGGGCTCAGGCTGCACAGGTAACATTAACAGGAAAATAGATATTGTTATCAGGTATTGTTGTATTACAAAATAAAGTAAAATTTTCAAAAAAAACATATTATAATGCATTATTATGCATGTGTTTTGTAGATGCTGACAAATACCCTGCCCCAGTGGAAATAGAAGCCCCTTCATATCTGAGTGATGTTCCTCTCATAAGGCTTGGCATTTTACTTAGCCGGGTTCACTTATATCAGTTGGGTGTCATATAATATAACTAATATGTGTCATGCACTTTAGTGCACAGTCCAGCGTCCATAGTCCAAGACCAACAGAACAAAACTGCATGTAGTACTTTGATTTGTCATCCGGCATCAAAACTGATGTGCCAAGTGCCATGAACAATTCCAGAGAAAACTATGGGGTCAGTTCTGGCATCAGTTTCTATGCAACGACGGTGGGAAACCTAAACAGATGGCTATGTATATGTGAATCCGGCCTAAATGGCCCCCTGGCACCGAAAAAAATAAAAAACATTTTAAAAGTGTCTAGAAAAGGGGTGCGTCTTACAATGTTCCAAACGGCATCAAAATTTTGGTAAGTAGGCCAACGTAAGGAGTAAAAATATGTCTAGGGGCTAGTTCATATCTAAGTTGGAGACTCCGTTTGAGGCCTCCGTGGCAAGTTCCGTCAAAAGAAGCGGACAAAAAAGGCTCGCATGTAGGACTTTTTTCCCATTAAAAAAGTGGGCACCCAATGGAAACTGAATGGACCCCATTGAAGGCAAAAGGCGTCTGTTTCGCTCAGTTTGTTTCAGTTATGGGCCAAATTGGGGACTTCTGTTATCTTCGCTGTTCTCTAAATGGAGCAGACCAATAGAAACTTCCAACACTGAAGTTAACATGGCCTAACATGTCGAGCAAGGTGTCGAAAACATATCACCCACTGTCAGCCACTGTGATAGATTTGCCGGCCTGGTCTCATTTTAAGCCAGTAATAATGAATCCCCCCCCAACCCATGAGCAGTAAGATCCAGTAAAATATTGGAGGGACTTTCTACTTGAATTTTTTAGTAAACCTTTTATTGAAGAAGCCCTGGACCCCCACACTGACTCTCCGAATCCTACGGTGTCTGTTGTCTGCACCGGAAGTCTATGCACCTTATAGGCTTACATACAGAGACTGGCTTCTGGTCCACACAATGGATGCTGTAGATCCCGGAGAGTCAAGGGTGCAAGTCCAGTGCTAGAGCTCATAAATCAGCAATCTATCCACACTAACCAACTCAACTCCACAGCAATTTACCTGATATACACTATTTTACAAACAGGACAAACGATAAAAATTGTTGCCAGAAAGCTTCTGTAACGATCATAAAATAGAGAACCGAAGAAGAGTCTTCTCTAACGTTGCACTGCCTACGTGAGACTAATTACATGGGTATGTTGTGGGCACATTGGCTGTAAGCTCCTGGTTAAGGAATGCAGCATCTGTTTCCCAACCCACCCTAAGACTACGAGAGAGACTGTCTGAGGCCAGATGTTCTATGAGGGGGTCCGGCTGCCCACGGCCCACTGTATATGACATTTTTGTGATGTGACCAGTATGACAGAATCATTTTCCTTCGGCTTATTTCTCCTGTCTGGCATGCAGATCTTGAGAGTACCATTTACAGCAGTGTCTCCAAAAGCTGGAGTTCTCCATATTATGATTTACACAGATTGCACTTTAGGAGGATATAAGCATTATTCTTGGTTAAAGGGGTTTTCTAGGACTGTAATACTAATGGGTAATCCTTAGACTAGGTTATCAATATCTGATTGTTGGGGGTCCGACCCCCTTCGCTGCCACTGTTCAGCTTTGTACATAGGCTGCCGCACTCTAGAACAGGCACTGAAACGGCATGGCTCTGGACACTAGGTAGTGGCTGCGAATGGTACTGCAGCTCTGCTCCCTTTTAAGTGAGGTTTATTAGTAAGTTTATTCATTAACAAGACAGCCAAATTATTTTTTTTTGCAGCTGAACTACACCCCTTTAACCACAAACGCAACATCCCTTTGAGCCGTCTATTAGCTTCATGAAGGTGCTGTGGAGTTTGGATGGGTATTGTAGCTTCTTCACAGTATACCAAGCACAGCGCCATACATCATCTAGTGGCAGTGTTTGGTATAGCACCTCAGTTCAATGTACAAGAATAAGACAGAGCTGCAGAAAGGCCATGTGACCAATGATTTTGAAGTCACAGGCCAAGGAAGGTTGCAACGCTTACCCACTATGGCCCCTTTTAACAGCTGATCAGCAGGAAGTGCCGAGAGAGGGACCCCCTCCAATCAGGTGTAGATGAACTGTCTTAGGACAGGTTTACCAGTACCAGTTTACATATGCAAATTAACCTGAGATTAGTCCTGTCCCTGACTCATCTCACATACAGGACTCATCTCAGGTTAATTTGCATATGTATCAAATCGTTTTTTTTACACAATAAAAGCACACAGAGCTATGGGGACTGGATATTACGGATGTGCTAGTGGCCATCTAGCAGCCCATGTCCTCAGCTCTATACCCAGAATCCAGGTGACAGGTTCGCTTTAAGCCCCTTAGGTGCGCATCTAGACGATGTTACAAAGGATAAAATATGGGCGAACCACTATGTAGATATATAGTCCTTAATATCCGTTGAGAAACACACGGTAGATAAGGAACGCAAACCTAATTCAGATAGATTTAGTGACCGCAGACCAAAGGTCGCCCATACTATAGGTAATTGGTTGCAAGCTTTTTCCGTACTGGGATATATTATGGCCCTCCGCCACCCTGAACGGTCGGCGGAACTTTCCGTTTATATGGATTCGATCTATAGCGCATATAAGTCTCATGGAGGCTCTGCCTGGTGGCGGTATGACGAGGAGTTCCGCCTGCATTTAGCGTTGCATCCAGAGATACAATGGGGGTTAAGACCACAGACCTATCGCTATGCCTTATGATGGCTCAAAAAACACATCCCTTTCCTTCCGCGGCCGCTGGCTCCTCCTCAAGTGTACAGGGGCCATCAGTCGTGCGCAGACCTTGAGCATGCTGGCTTTACAACGATGGACATTGCTAATATTTTGCCTCCTTTAAATACAAACTTGAGTGTTCGGTCTGCGGCGGTCTCACGCTGCGGTCCATTGCTCACGCAACCCCCCCCTGTCCAAACCCCCAGACCCCACTAGCGGGAGAGACACCGGTGAGCGTGGCCGCGATGTCCAAGTGGCCTCCAGCAGTCCATAGCAGGCTTATAGGGGGCCCGTTTTCCTTACAGTTGGGTCTCAGCCCTCCAGCCCGGCACAAGCCTCAGATCCCAGCACACACACCTCCTGAGCTCCACTGTCAGACTGAGGTAATCCCCCTCACCTGGCAGCGCTGGCTGGTTTTTAGGCCTGGCAAAACCCGGCCTGGAAAATAGGGAGTAGTCACCCACCCAGCACTTTGACTACTCCCAGTAAGAGCCGTCCCGGATCAGTTATACAGCCATACTAAGCATTAGGTGTCAAACAGCAACTGCTGCTGACACATAAAAACCGGCTCTTACTCCACCGAGGCCAGGAACCTCGGTGACACGTACCTATCATCCACGATGATTCCTTGTACCTTCTTACATACCTCCCACTTTGTTTAACCCTAAGGGGTTGAATACATGCCATACAGTACACTCGGGACAGGGCATCCGCATTTTCCTGCACCCGCCTGCCCTGTGTTCTACGGAGAACGGCTGAGGAAGACAACGGGATGCTCCTCCCCGTTGACTTCTTTAGACAGTACAGCACCGAGGCCTACTTCGGAGGTGTCTGTCTGCATTATGAATTCCTGCTTGAAATCAGGCGTCACTAAAACCGGGGACCCACACAGGGCTGACTTCAAAGCGGAGAAAGCCTCTTCCGCCTGGTAATTCCAGTGAACCATTACTGACTTGCGTCCCTTCAATAACCCTGTCAACAGCGCGGCCACAGTAGCAAAGTGGGGAATAAATCTCATGTAATAGCCTATCGTTCCTAGGAATGACTTTACTTGTTTAGTGGTGACAGGTCGGGGCAAATTTCTTATCGCCTCTATTTTTTTTAATTGGGGTTTGATCACTCCGTGCCCAATGACATACCCCAGGTATTTAGTCTCCTCTAACCCTATCTCACATTTTTTGGGGTTTAGTGGTTAGTCCCGCCTTCCGAAGGGAGTCCACTACAGCCTGCACTTTGGGTAGGTGACTTTTCCAATCGGTACTGTAAATGACAATATCGTCGAGGTAAGCTGAAGCGTACCGACGATGTGGACGCAGCACGATGTCCATAAGCCATTGAAAAGTGGCGGGGGCGCCATGCAGAACAAAGGGTAGCACCTTGTACTGATACAGCCCTTAAGGTGTAATGGTAATGAAGGCAGTTTTCTCCTTGGCAGCCTCCGTTAGGGGCGCCTGCCAGTACCCTTTTGTGAGGTCTAAAACAGAAAAATACCGGGCTTGTCTTAACCTCTTGATAAGCTCATCCACCCGGGGCATGGCCATCCACATTTTCCTGCACCCGCCTGCCCTGTGTTCTACGGAGAACGGCTGAGGAAGACAACGGGATGCTCCTCCCCGTTGACTTCTTTAGACAGTACAGCACCGAGGCCTACTTCGGAGGTGTCTGTCTGCATTATGAATTCCTTGGAAATCTCGTTTAATTTACGAAAATCGTTACAGAACCGGAGTGTCCCGTCCGGCTTGGGTATTAGCACTATAGGACTAGCCCACTCACTTTTAGACTCCTCAATGACGTCTAGCCTCAGCATCATCTGCACTACCTCTGAGATGGCTTGTCGCCGAGCCTCGGGTACCAGGTATGGTTTTAGCAGTACTTTCACCTGAGGCTCAGTGACAATGTCATGCCGAATTTGGAAGTGCATCCAGGGAGATCCGAAAACACATCCGTGTTCTGGCTAATAAACTCTCTAGCCTCCTGAGCCTGCTTAGAGGAGAGACTGTCAGCAATTCTTACTGTGGCAGCCGCTTCCTTTGCATCAGACAGAGGGGCCGAAACCGATTTCCCTAGAAAACCTCGCCGCGGACTGTCTTCAGTACAAGTTTTCCTATCTTTCCACGGTTTGAGTAGATTCACATGGTGCACCTGCTCCGGCTTTCGCTTCCCCGGCTGGTGTACCTTGTAATTTACCTCTCCAAATTTTTCAAGTACCTCGTAGGGCCCCTGCCACCTGGCCAGGAACTTACTGTCCACAGTCGGCACCAGAACCAAAACCCGATCACCCGGGTTAAAGATCCGGACCCGAGTCTGCCGATTATAGATCCGACTCTGGGCTCACTGAGCGGCCTCGATATGCTCCCTGACCAGAGGCAAAACGGTCTCTATCCGCTGTTCCATCTTGGGAACATACTCAAGGAGATTTCTATGCAGAGTTGCTGTTCTCATGCCTCTTTGGCTACTTCCAACAAACTGCGAGGATGTCTGCCATATAGCAATTCGAAGGGTGAGAACCCAGTAGAGGCCTGGGGCACCTCTTGCACAGCGAACATGAGATAGGGCAGAAGAAGGTCCCAGTCCTTCCCATCTTTAGACACCACCCTTTTTAACATGGTTTTTCATGTTTTATTAAACCTTTCAACCAGACCGTCCGTTTGCGGATGGTAAACGGACATCCGTAACTGTTTTATATGCAGCAACTTACACAGCTCCCTCATGACCTTAGACATAAAAGGGGTCCCCTGGTCAGTCAGAACCTCATTAGGTAGCCCCACTCAGGAGAACATTTTCATTAGCTCCTTAGCTATTAGTTTAGCCGATGTATGTCGCAGTGGCACAGCCTCCGGGTACCGAGTGGCGTAATCTAGGACGACCAGGATGTGTTGGTGTCCTCTAGTGGACTTCAGTACTGGACCTACTAGGTCCATCGCGACTAGCACAAATGGTACCTCGATGATCGGGAGAGATACCAAGGGACTGCAGAAAAGGTGCTGGGGGCTAGTTGCTTGGCAGGTCGGGCAAGACTTACAGAGTTCGTCCACCTCTCTAAAGACACTGGGCCAGTAAAAACGTTGTAGTATCCCGTCCTGTGTTTTCTGCATTCCCAGATGCCCCCCGAGAACATGTTGGTGGGCTAACTCTAACACAAGTTTGTGATAAGCCTGGGGCACCACTAACTGTTCAATATGTTCACCCTGCAGTTGGTTTACACCAGTGATGCCCAACCTACGGCCCGCGGGCTAAATCCGGTCCGCGAAGCTGTGTGATGCGGCCCCCGCAATGACCAGAGGCCTTAGACTTCCCCTGCTTTTTATCAGCGCAGGGTGCGCTGTGTACGGCACAGGCAGCGCAGCGATGCTGCCTGTGCCTGCAATAACCAATAGCAAAGCTCCGGACAGCAAAGAGCGCTTTGCTATTGGTTAGATTGGGCGAGCGCCGGAGAGATACAGTGCCCTGCAGTAGCGGAAACCGGCGAGAGCTGGAAGGAGGAGGGGCCGGCTCCCGGGGGTGGCTGAAGCAGAGAGTGCCGGGCTCACTGCGCAAGGACCCCAAGAAGCATGGCGGCTAAAGAGCTGAAGCCTGCAGCCCAGACATCAAGATGGACCTGCAGAAGGAGGTGACAGCGCAGGGTGTAATGTATCAATGTGTGTAATGTATGTGGAGCAGTATGTGATCATCACATACTGCACTACATACATCATACACATGTATACATCACATGCCCCCTCACAGTAATAATGGCCAGATATGTGCCCTCTTCACAGCAGTAATGCTCACACGAGAGAGGCCGGACACTAGAGGTAGGCCGGCATGAGGGGTTTTGGGTGCCAGGGCCGGGCAAGTAGGGGTTAAGGTCAGTGTGGAGGGGCGGGAGTCTGAGTGGTGGGGGTGGAGGTCATAAAAGGGGGCTGGCGCATGCGGACCGGCGCCATTTTAGTGTAAGCGCAGGAGAGAGGACATCTCCCTCCCACCCGCCCCCTTTGTTTTTATGTTAGGGGTGGTGGAGTTTAGGGTTGTCGCGGCAGTCGAGGCGGGGGAAGGTCATAGAAGCTGGTGGTCTTGGATGGTGTGGAAAATGGGAGGGCCTCCAGGAGGGGGGCTGGACTCTCATAGTTGGGGCATTTTTGGTTCGTTCAGAGAGGCGTCCATCAGTTGGTGTCTCCGAGCTGGAGTTTTGCGGCTGGAGGCAAGATGGAAGTGCCGGGTTGGCGTGCTTTTTATACATGTATGTTAGAAATTTGGGGCTTCTATGACCTCCCTCGTCAGGGTATGTCAATGTTATTGTTATATATATATTTATATATATGTTATGTATTTATTTATTTTATTAATAAACGGCTGCTGTGGCCGATTTAATCCAACCCAGTCTGAGAGTGTTCATTTGTGGGTAAAGAAGGGGTTGGGGGTTGGGGGAATTTTATGATAGTGCTAGTAGGCCCTGGCGAATAACCAATAACCCAGTCATGCCCCCTCACAGTAATAATGGCCAGATATGTACCTTCTTCACAGCAGTAATGCTCACACGTGCCCCTCACAGTATTTGCATTTCTTTCTGGCAAAGCTACCTGGTTCTGGCCCGCAAAATTTATACCAAGTCTAGTGCGGCCCTCAGACAAAAAATGGCTGGGCACCACTGGTTTACACGATACAACATATCCTGATGAACCACAAAATGGGGAAACACAGACTCTGCCCCTGGTTGTTGTGGTTCACCATCTACTATTAATACATTTCCCCAAGCTCGGGATAGGGTTGGGTCTCGGTGTTGTGCAGTACCAAAATTATCCCCAGAAACATTAAGGTCGGCCAGCTCAGGCCCTGGCAGGAAGTCCTCTACATCTCCCACCATTACATTCAGTGGGGTTGTCCCTCCCGAAGTGGCGGTCACCCCTACCGCTGGCCCTTCGGCTTTGGGTTCCCAGGGTTCTGGCCTCCCCCTGGAGCCAGGCCACTCTGATGGGGTTACCACTGTCTAATAGGTATCAGTCACTCTCGTAGCAGGCCACAGTGCCGGAAAGCCCGGGAAGTCTTTCCCTATTATAGGTTCCTAGTGTAAATTTGTGGCAATTGCCACTTCGTAAGTCCACCTGCCAGC